>NC_034009.1:25906503-26004933 GCF_000346465.2 Prunus persica
GCGTGGGGTAGCCTAATATTTTACCCTTAGACTACTATATGTTTTTAGTTTATCTGGGTTTCGCCAGTTTTTCCAGTAATCAAGTTTGGATTACTTCTTATAAAATCAACTATAGTTCATAATTTCTTAGCCTAATCATTCCATAAGGTTGTATCTAATTCAACGTGCAACATTTTCTTAAAGGGTCATCCCCCCCTCTGACTTTACCGCTCCTGGCCCAAAGCTTATTGGCAATTCACTGTCAGATGTAAATTAAACGGTTCAATCAATCTTAAACAATTCTTAAGAAACAATTATGAACCATTTGATTAATATACAACGGTGAGCAACCACAATCTCTTGGACTCCTGTGGTCCAAGAGATCAGGACTGCACTTTTGATTATGTTGTGGAACATATTTTTCATTTTATAATATGTATTTTTTGGTTGCATTTAATATGTATTTTTTATATATTAAAGTTTATTGGAAATTAGCATTTAGCCATGAACTCAAAGTCATAGGTCTGATTCCCCCTTCCCCAAATGTTGCTTATATAAAAAGATAAAACTTATTGAAAATTAGTCAATGAAATTATGAACTATAGTGATTTATATGATTTAATCTATACTTTATTTCTAGAAAAACTGTAGAAACTAGAAATACAAAAAAAATATATATATTTTAGGTAATAATTTTAGCTAGCCCACCCGTTTAAAAATTTATGATTTCGCCCTTACTCACATAAAATTTCTGGAAAAATTAAAACTTGCATAAATCTGCATTGTTGAGATCACATATTATAATTTATTCATTTTATTCATAAACTTAATATGTATTTGTGCATGATTAGGCACACTTTTTTTTTGGGTACCGTAGGAGAATCATTGCTCTCTTAACTAGTCTCATATAGAAGAGGCCCCCTATCTATTATTCACAGTGAACATGTGGTGAATGTGACGAATGCATTAATCATACTGTACATTGATTTTGTCATTTTAAATAAGCCATTAATTTCCTTCTTTAGGGCTTAATTACTTTGATTACTAGTTACAACGAGGACGGTCCTGAAAGCTGATGCACAAATAGTAAGAATTGGCCCAATGGGTTCCCCGGCTAAGTCCTGAGGTTAGTTTTGTGTGACAAACGAGTTGTCTAGTGCCCAAAGGTTAGTCCTTCCTTTGCATCATTTCTTTTGGTGTTCCAGGATATTAACCAAGGTTTAAGCTTAGGAATTAGGATAGAGAGAGTTACATTGGGAAGAAGAACTTTGTACAATAAAAAATAAATATAACTAAGCATATGTGGGTTAATTTTTTTCTTCTGACCCAAATTAGTACAATTTACAAAACAACTTTAGTCTCTATCTCACAACCAACAGACGCTGAAAACCTATGAAAACCCTACATGAGACAACTCCATGTGACCCCATTGATCTTTGGTTTTCAAACCCTAAACCCATCACTAATGCAAAACCAGATCGGAGTTGCAAAGATGGAAATTTTTTGGTAGCATGCATGAAAGCAATAAAATATTGACAAAAGCCAAAGCGGGAGGAACAAATTCTGAGCGCCGCCAGTGTAATCATTCAGAATGTTAATCACAACAAGGGACAGAGAAGGAGAGTTTCTTCTGCAACTCCCTAGAAAAATTTTTGATTAAAAAATAAACGAAAAAGCAAAAAGCAGCAGCAGAAGCCAGAAGCCAGAAGCCAGAAGCTACTTTATGTGCTTGTCCAAATCTCCAGGCTCTTTCATGGCTTCATTGCATGTTGGATGGAGACGTGTAGATGTTTTCGAAGTGCCATTTTGAGAAATGGGGGTTTCATTTGTTGTTTTGTTGTTTTGCTTGTTTTAGCGTTTTACAGTTTTTGAGAGAAAAAGAGAGGGTTGAGGTTGAAAAGAAACCTCCTATTTTTTTACTCCATGTCATTAAAATCTTAACATCTCCATCAGTCATTTCTTACTTCCAACTTTTTCTTCATTGCTCTTGGAAATAGACCAAGGCTTTTACTCCCCCAATAGTTGCTATGAGCTGGCACATATTTAGCGAACATTATTTTTTTTCGTTCTTAAAATAAAATATCGCTTGTATAAAAATAAAAATAAAAACCGTTTATTTCCCTTAAAAAAGAAATTGTGGTTGGTTCTTTTATGTGAATATATCTCCAATAAGCAATAACTATTGGATTCAAGTTTCTGCTCAAAGAAATTAAAACAGTGTCGAGCAGATTTGATACACTTTGGAACAATTAAAGTGGGTGTCCTCCACTTTTCACTTTTTGTTACACCAATATGAATTAGACAGCAAGCTGTACCAATATATTTATTAACCATTATTTAGTGTTCAAAAAGGCTAAGATCTAATTAATACACAGAGAGAGGACAAATGACCAACTTAAAACAGAAAAAAGAAAAAAAAAGAGAAACAATAAAAAAAGAAAAAAAAGAAACAAAGATTGAGAAGATAATCATGGCCCTCCAAGTCAGGGACCGTTGGGCCAGTAGAAGATCCTAGTCGTTGGAATTTAACTCGAAAATTAAAACAATACCCTGCCTTTTCTTTTCGAATTTTGTGTTGCACCACCATGTCTATAAATTTGCCTCCATCTCCATGCACGAAAAAACAAAATTAAAAAATCAGTCAATTTCCAGCTCCTCACTTCTCCTCCTTCCTCAGCTATAAATACACCCAAACAAACACACTGCAATTTCCACCATCACAAACACGCCCATTTCATTTTTCCTTCATACTTCACAAAACAAATGGAAGAGGCATTTAGAAGGCTGAATGGGTTTACCCGCTCAACCGAACCCGACCCCATCTCTGACCCACCCAGGAAGTCAACCACCGCTACCCCGACCAACAAGCGCATGCTCAGAGACACCACGACAACCGCAGGCACTGGCACCGGCGGCGGCGCAATGAGATACCGAGGCGTACGACGAAGGCCATGGGGTCGTTACGCTGCCGAGATCCGGGACCCACAGTCCAAAGAGCGGCGTTGGCTCGGCACCTTCGACACGGCTGAGGAAGCCGCCTGCGCCTACGACTGCGCTGCTCGAGCCATGCGCGGGCTCAAGGCTCGGACCAACTTTGTCTACCCGTCTTCCCCTCCTCACGCCGCCGTCAACGACCATCTCCTCCCTCCGTTCAGCTTCCACAAGCAGTCTCAGCCGTGCGTGAAGAGAAGTAACGGCTACGGCGCTGGCCACTCTTCGAGTTGGCCGTCTGTAACGCCGTTTACTCAGTACCCAGCAGCTAATAATGATGACGCTGCTGCCTCTCCTTTGAACATGCTCTTCTTTAGAAACTTCATCAATTCCTCACCAAACCCATCTCCGGTTTATAACCAGTTTCCGTACAATATCAGTGGTGCTTCTTCCTCTTCTTCTTCAGCTGCTTTGGTCAACACTACCAGCTGTGGTCAACCTCATGAAACCAACATGTCAGCAAGTACTAATTTCAGTTCTACTGGTACTGGCTCATCATCTTCCATGACTGTAGCTACTTCCGTTCCTCTCATGGATATTACTACTTCTTCCACAAAACCCACCACCCATGACGATCATTCAGATTTCTTTGCTGTGGAGTCATCTGATTCTGGGTTGTTAGAAGAGGTCATTCACCGCTTCTTCCCAAAACCCACCTCCAAGAAGTCAATGGACCCTCCAAAATCAGCTGACTATGGTCGCCATAATATGAACAGCATTCCTTCAAGTTCCAGCCAGGCCTCTTTTGTGTCTGCAAATCAAGCTCCTCGCTTTGATGGGCCGACAAAGAATCATCCTCATCAGCATGGAGGTGTATGCTATAACTTCGAAGAATTGCTGCCACAACCACAGCAGCTTGGAAACAGTTTCAGTGTTGGAATGGATTATCAACCACAAGTATCACAGACGACGCAGGCCGTCCCGTTTTACAATGATCACGTGCCAATCAACGTCCAGCTGGGCGGGCAAGATTACTCCATGGTCGATAATAACATGTTCCAGTACCCTGAGTTCATGGGTGGTTTTGCGGCCAGGGTCCAGAACTGAAGCCTGAGAGACTGATCTCTCTTGAGTGATGGGCGATGCAAGTTATGCTTTGAAGTTCGATGAGGTAGCTGAAGCTTAGAGCTAGATAGCTAGAAAGAAAGTATGGATCTAACGAGTTTGCATGTATCTTCCTCTTCTCCTGGACTTAGGGTTTTGTTTTCTTAGGAAGAAGAGAATGAAAACTATTTACTATGGGTTTTGGTCTTGTTTTGATTAGATTATATATATATATATATATTATATGTTAGAACTTGTTGTCATGCGCTCATATTTGCTTTTATATTGAGTTTTGAATTGATTTATCCGAAGCGATGAGATGCATTTTCTGAGCTGTGATAATTGCTCACTTGGGTTTAGGAAATTACAGTTGACCTTGTAAATCTCATCTTGCAATGCTATGATTGGACTTTTCGGCTCTTATATTCATACCTTGTTTATTTTTAATTATAAAAAGAAGGGGATGAGTGATTTTGCATCGCATTCGCGTGTATTGAGAAAACGGGACAGCTCTCTTGCAAATTTTAGGGGAGGGGCATAAATGTCATACAAAGTAGTTTTGTGAAAACCCTAATAGGGAGGGAGGGTGTGATGAAAGTGAACATCAGGTGGGATTAGAAATTTTGGGGTTGAGCCGAGTCCCGACCACCAGTGCTCAAGTTAACTGTAGTTGCTGCGTTAAATAGGCACAGGAAATCATCTAGTTTTTTACTGTACAAGATGTATGTGGTCCTCTCACCATTTAATTTTACAAGAATTATGCTTCTTTCTTTAGCCTCTACCCTATTGAACTCTGTTTCCTTTTCTACAACAACTCACCTAACCCTCTTACTTTGCCCTCTCCTCCTCCTCTCTGTAGATAATGCAGTCTCAAATGTTCTCTCACTACACATAAATTGGCATGTCGCTTGGGTTATGTATCGTTTTTTGTTTTTAAATTTTGTGCTCAACAAGATCATACTTCTTTGAGGCACACACTATCCTCTAACTGTTCCAGAGGAGATGCGACAGGGGTATCCAATTTTTGTGTTCCGGAGATCCAACAAGTACTTAAGTTGAAAAGTCAGCTTGGGAATTTTGTATCATTTGCTAGATCAAATATGAAATTATGAGATGCATGTGTATGTAGATATATACACACATGTTTGAAATGAAAATAAGAATTGAACTATAATAATTAAGGCATAACTGACACGTAAGTACAATGAGAGCTTATTGATTTGTCCTAGGCCTACGTGCATGGGATACCTCACTACTAAAGCCTTACCCCTCAACTAGGGGCTTAATTAAACGCTTAAGTATGGTTAATAATTGAGATCAATAGAAGATGGACCAGTATTTAGTAGGAGTGTACGTAGAAGGTTGGACTTATCCGGCACATGAACAGTAACTTGCTCTGTTCATAGGCTATAAGTACTGGTAAGTATTTATCAATATAACCCTTTCTTTGAGCTCCTAATGACTCCTTTAATAAAGGAGGTTAGCTGCATCTTCATTGAAAGCTTTTGGGGAACTACCATTCAACCAAAGCCTCCCGCTGTGTTTGCCTTTCTAATGTTGACGATTTTAACCAATATGGAGAATATTCATTAAGACTATTATAGGAAGCAAAACCGTGCCACTAATCATCTTCTTGTTGCACACCGACTTGCTTTGCATAATGTGGTGGACAATTTTATTTAATTTGAGGTACTTCCTGATTTTATTCAGGATGCCTTATTATGTGATTCTTTGAGTCGGGGTCAGGCGTTTTGTCCACCCGTTGTAATTCTTCATTTTATCAATAAAGTTTCCCAAGTTCCATGGAATATGGATGATCACCATAACATCCATTACCTCCACCCCTTATTACTTTTTAACCTATGCCCTTATTATTGTAATTAGTAGCTATAAATTGTGGGTTAAATACCTCTATTGTAAGCCTATAAATAGGTGCTTATCAAAGATAAATATGATAAGTTGATACAAGTTCATAGAGCAAATTCTCTGTATTTCTCTTCCTCTTATTGCTTTCTACAATTCCCCCTAGTTTTATAATAAATATAAATATATACCTATAAAACTGTAAGTATATTATTTACCAAAATAAAAATAGGTCAGTTACTTTGTAATTGAAATTTTCGTACATTTTTCATAAATTAAAAATAGGTACACAATAATTTATAAAAAATAAGTACATTGTATAATCTATATATATAAAGCAAAAGGCAGAGAATGGTGAAACATTCAAAATACCAGAAAATGTCCTTAGTTAATGCAAACATTAAGAATTAAAATTATTAATTAAATGAGGATAATATAGTAAATTCACAATTTTTCGTATTAAAAAATTAAAAATAAAAGAAAATTCAGATAATGTATCCTATTTTTATGGAACACAACTATCCATTATCTTTTTTAATTCTAACATAAATTTAAATTTTTTTTAAAAAAAGCCTCTCGCAGGCGCAGAAGCGCGTGCAGAGAGGCTAGTTGAAATTTATGCAAATTTTTTATCAATTAAAAATAAGTACATTATTTAGAAGAAAAAAATAAGTTCATTATACTAGGTAAATTGTTTTACTAGATATTATTATAGAGAAAAAAAAAAGTACATTATTTAGAGAAAAAAAAAGGTTCATTTTTTTTAAAAAAAATCATAAAACAAAGAGTAAATTTATTATCAAATTATTTTGCATAAAACAAGTAATAGGTACAATTATTTAGAGAAAAAATAGACAAAATTTAGAAAAAAAATAGGTTCATTATAATAGGTAAATTGTTATACTAGGTACATTATTAGAGAAGAAAAAAAAAGGTGCATTATTTGGAGATAAAAAATAGGTTCATTTAAAAAAAAAAATTATTTTCATAAAACAAACAATAAAAAGATGATCAAATTATTTTTCATAAAACAAGTAATAGGTGCTTTATTTAGAGAAAAAATAGGTTCATTTTAAAAAAAATGTTTAAAAAAACTTTAAATAGATTATCAAATTATTTTTCAACATAATTAGAATGTACACTATTATTCATAAAACTATAATAAAATAGATTACTAGTCGTATAATTCATAAAAGGAAAACAACATTATTTTTATTAAATAAACCAAAACGTTAATCACCTATAGATTTCATATACGTTAATGTTGAATTTAATATTTAATTTCAAATACGTTTCTAAATTAATTCATACATCCATTATGACCATTTGGAGATCTTTCCAAATTCAATGTGTGTCATTAGTTACACCCCCTCATAACACATTAACTTATAAATAGGGGTAGTTTTAGAATCCAAAAAATACAATAAATTATATTTTAAGTTATATTAGGTAATTTGCTTAGTTGGATCCTAGTCATTGGATATTATTTGAAAAAAATTGGGTATTTTAAATAGAAAAATAAAAGGAACGGTTATAGGTGATTTAAAATGAATTTTATGGTTCTAAACTCAATTAACTGTACATTTTTTTCAAAGCAAAAGAAACTTTTTTGAACCATTAGATTAATATCCAACGGTGGGTGACCACAATCTCTTGGACTCCTGTGGTCCAAGAGATTAGGACTATATAGATACAGTCCCGATCTCTTGGACCACAAGAGTCCAAGAGATTTGTGGTCACTCACCGTTGGATGTAAATTCAACGGTTCACTCAATCTTGCACTCCTTTTAAAATTTTTTTTTGAACCATTAGATTAATATCCAATGGTGGGTGACCACAATCTCTTGGACTCTTGTGGTCCAAGAGATTAGGACTGTATATTTGAAAGGCAGTGAGAATTCTGTTCCTGATTTTCTCACTAGAGAATTCTTGCAGGATGCACAATGGCTCCCAAGAAAGACAAACAAAAAGCAGTAGCCAGTCAACCCAAATTGCCTAAGTCGCCCAAGTCGACCCAGTCATCCCAGTCGTTCAGAGTCCTTCCTTCCTCCATGAGTCAACCTAAGCCAGAGTCGCCCAAGCAAATAGTTCCTTATCCGGGTCACCCCCCATTATCAGTTGCCACTCCAATCTCAGTTGCAAACAGATTTTCCTCTTTAGGATCAACAGTTGGTCAAATTCGCCCCAGTTATCAATCTACCCTAGTTTCTAGTTATGACCCCTTTGCAGTTGAAATCCCTGCAGGGCCATCAGTTGTCTACAAAAAATCGTCCCCTTATTTGCCTAAAAGTAATTCTCATTTGTTTGTAATCGAGTCTCTGTATGATATCAATGCAAATCCAGTAGAAATTGCCAAACACTATTTTCCTCCTGGATTTCATTATATGCCCCAGAGTCCCTATAAGTCCCTCAAGTATTATAGAGATATATTGCTTGAGACACAATCAGTTGAAATTAAGCCGATAAAGGATCGGGATCATCCTGAAACCATTCTTTATCATTCTCTATACATTCATCAAATTGTCAGTCAACAATCTTTTAGTAGTCATCCCTATGAGTTGAAAATGCTTAAGTCAAAATTACAATATAATTATTCGGATTATATTGAAGCCTGGTATACTATTTTTCTTCACCAATCTGAAGACTTTAGTCATTCCTGGTTTATTAATTTTGATAATAAGTTCAAGAGTGCCTTTCCCTACTGGTTTCTTCATTGGTGGGAAAAGCATGGTCCAGTTGATGAAATCCTCCCAGTTGCAGTTCATCAGTTGATTATGCACTATACCAAGCACGCCAAGTTCTCTCAAGTTGACAGATTTTTCCCAAAACAGTTACTGTTTATTGCCAGATACAAGGTACCTTGGATCCTTAAATGGTCATATGCCATCACCAAGGATGTCCGAGTATTTGCCCGCCAATTCTCAGTCAAATGGTGGGACAAGTTTGAAGTTGACAGAATAGCCAAATACGTCTACAATGACCTCCCCCGGGAGCCAGTTCCTCGCCCAGTATCTCCTACAGGCTCAGTCAGATCATCCTTATCAGTTGAAGGAAAGTCTAAAGCTGAGCTCCAGGAAATTGCACGACAGCTGATCATCCAGGCCTCTCAGATGGATGATGATGAGGACAATGATTCTCCCTCATCGTCTAGTTGCCAGCCCATGCAGAGTCCTGCCAAGACAAAGCCTTGGTATGATGACAGCCAGGATCCCTATGATGCCTACGATCTAGGGGAATCCTCTCCATAATTGCTTCAGTTGCCGACAAGCAAGCCTCGTCAAAAGAAGATGCCAATTTGTCAAAAGTAGTTGCCGACAGACCATTCTGTCAAAAAGAAGATGCCAAATCACGTGGAAGCAGCAGACAAAGCATCTCTGCTTTTACTTTGGTCAGATCACCGAAAAGCAGCAGACAAAGCACTGTTCGCTTTTTGACAAATCACCTAAAGTAACCAAGAGCATCTGCAGGAGTCAAAGTTACCTCTACAGTTGCTAAAAGTTGAATCAGGTTGAACACCTGTGCTTCTACAGCTGTCCAACCATAGTTGCTTTTGTAAACCATAGTTGAAAGTTGTCTTTAAATACAGGCCTCGGCCTCAGCCAGTGGCAGAACCAGTTGGAGAACTAGTTTTTTTTTCCAGCTTCATTTTCAGTTTTAAAGATTCTCTCTGAAACACCTTTAGAGAAATCACGCTTGTAAATAGTCTAAGTGTGTTGAAGTTTGCAGTTGCAATCTCTGTGAGTATAATAAAAGTTGCTATTTTCAAAATTATTCTATTTTGAGTAATTTCATATATGCATTATTTGCTACATTTGCATTAGTCTGAATGTTGAGTTAAGTTGCTGCGTAATCATATTCATCTTCTTTCTCGCTATCTCTCTGTGTTCTTGTTTTGGTATCAGAGCCGTAAGAGTTACGGTCTTTGTCTAAGTCTGCTACTCATTCCCGCCCAAGTGGCTGGTTTAAGCATCTGAGTAGAAGGTTTCATCTTCTTCTTCTTCTTTCCTTTTATTCTCCAAGTTGTCTGTTCATCTTTCTCTAAGGTCTGACCCGTGAGTCCTTTTTGCTAGATCTGTAAGTCCCGAGGGTAGGGCGTTTGTGCTGGGCAGGAGACAGAAAATTGAGAAAGGTTAATATAATAATTAATCTAAATGATGAAGTCCTAGTCTATGTTAGTTAATGTAATATAAGTATTTATTTTAATAATTAATTAAATTATATTGCGGTTTGCAGGATACCGCATTATTTGGATATGCGAAACCGCATATTACGGTCGGTTTAGATGCTGTAAAACCTCAGTTGATATTTATGGTTTTCAATTTTTCGGTCTAAAATGCCAGCCCTGCAATTTGTCTTTGGGTTTGCATTGATTGGTTTGATGTCTTCCCAAATTGCTTCGGCTCCTATTTAATATGATGATATATTAGGCTGGGCCTTGGCCCGAACTTCTTAATTCTTATAAGATTTGGAGGAGTCATAAGGCAAAGTTAGTCAAGGCCATGCATTTCACTGGGCCTGCAAACTTAAACCTTAACAATGGATTTTTTTTGATTTTGGTAAGCTCGTTTTTAGAAGCCCAGTATCCCTTGAATGGAGAAAATTGAACCTGGCTCTGCCGAGCCCATCATGGAGCTAGGCCTTTCTTGAGTTCAGAAAGCCCTGGTAATGAAGGTTCTTGGAAGAGTGGCCCAAATTAATCTTTGTGCCCAGAGTCGGACAAATGGCAATGTGCCCAGATAATCTGCGAAAAAAAATTAGTTCATTTTGGAAAAGTTTGAAGCATTAAAAGAAATTTGATCCCCAACGTGTTTTTCATCTTCGCTATATGTTGATGACAATCCAACCAAGAATTGAGAAGAAACTGAGGTATGCCAGTATCCATTAAAGATTCTGTCTTTAATTTTCTAACATGTGGTATTGCTTTCTGTTGTTTCAACTTGTAGGATCAGAGTATTTCTGTGAACCCTCTACTTTTTTTCTTTTCTTTTTAGGTGCCAAAGCTCGGCATTCATGTGGTTGCACAACCTAATTGGGCTAATTGGGAGAGTTGATAATAAGAATTTGATTGCTTCTACTGGTTTCATATATATATATATATATATATATATATTCTTTAGATTGTGAGAGACCAGTACCTTCCTTATCTGTTTCTCTTTTCAAATCAGAAAAAGACATGTACCCTTGAGAATGTAGAGCATGATAAATTTGTGGGGTACCCTATAAAGATGTGTTTGATAGGGTACCATGTCTCATGATTCAATGCAACTGCACATAAAAAATAAAAATAAAAAGAGAGAGGAAGAGATATATACAGAAGGGAAATGAAAGCTATAATGCTCTCTATCTTATGGATGATGATGATGACCATTACGGGTTTTTACAAGTAAGTGGTTGGAGCATTATCAAAAAGTGATAGAGATGTAGTTGGGTGGGACGTTAATGGATTTGATTATCACACCCGTGAGAGAGAGAGAGAGAGAGAGAGAGAGAGAGAGAGAGAGAGAGAGATTGATAGAAAGAGAAACAGACAATAAAGAAATTGCATGCCCTGCCCATCAATGTTTTAAATTTACCCATCATCTTTTGTTATCTTTAAATTATCTCGTCTCTCTTTCTTTCTATCTATCTATCTATCTATCTTAAAAGGAAGTGTTCGAACAATTTTTTGCTTTGCTTGTTCTTCTGAATCTCCTCCTTCTCATCATCCCCATATATTATATTAAGGTGTTGAGTTTAGATTGCAATGGAGAGTGATGAACAAGTAAGCAAGAAGGACATAAAGGTGGAGATTCCAGCAGATGAGACTGAGAAGTACGTGTGTGCAGGGCTCTCAAGACAGCTGAGCATGACGAAGAACAATTGCCTCTGCTCCCCCACCACGCATGCAGGCTCATTCAGGTGCAGGCTGCACCGTGCCCCGAGCCTCCAGCGGACTAAAAGCATGGACTGTCGTGGCCCAGCGTCTAAGGCAGGCTAAATACTAAATACTACCACTGCTACTGCTGCTGCTGCTATGTACAACCAAAGCTCAGTAATTTCTAAAGAAAAATAAGTGCGAATGTTGCTTATATATATATACATATATGTATTTATTATGGCTCTTTGCTGAAGTTTGGAGTTTTCACATTCTCCTTGTATTCTGCTCTTTGTAACCATTGTTTTTGTATTGAGAGAATTAAAGCATGGCGTTTTATCAAGTGTCTTATAATTTATAAAAAATTATTGATTTCGACTAGCCTTTTGCTTACTGGTTCTGTGATTTCTGCAACAACTACGCTAGCATCAGTAATACTATGGCTGAAACAGAGCCAACTCAGTCTAGTTCAAGCAGCATCTTCAAGGCGCCATAGCCCTACAAAACCATAATTTGAATGAAGACATCTGAAATTTTTATTACCTTGTTCAGTTGGAATTAAACCAATAAATGGTTCATGTTGCCCACAAATGGTATGTGTCTCATTTAAATACTTGCAGCTGTGTGTGTTAAAACATTTTGTCTATGCAATTTATAATTGCTATAATGTATTATCAATTTTTTTTCATCAAGATGGACATCCCAGAGGAGAACTTTTAACAGGAGTTGGATATGGGCACATGGAATAACCAGAATATCTGAATGATGGTTACAATAAAATTTTAACAGAATAACAAGAAGCAGTTGCTTCCAAACAATTCTGGAGACTGGGTGGGGGAAACAATGATGACCATGAAGACCACAATGATGTCAAGGGGACAGAGCAAACATCATCACCACAATTATGCAGCACCAGATCCAATGCTACACATAAACCATGAAAAAATATATTTGAGTCTACTTATGTAGTCTCTACTAATTTCCCCAAACAGTTGGATGTCTGTTTCAACATGCAAAATTTGATCTCAATGATACATGTGTATGCCTGCCTAGGCAAGCAGGCAGTATTTCCAACAATAGCAAAGCCATTCATGTTGCCGTTAATCATTTTTGGATGACACAAATTTCAACGCAAGAATCAAAGTCACCTACCGACATATCACTTCATAATTGTTTCTGCAATAGGAAGTCAATTAAGTTGCAGACGCAATTATGTAAAAACAACAAAAGCAAGCAAGCCAATATTTCTTTTCTTTAATTCGGTCTTCACCAAGTTCTCTCTCTCTCTCTCTCTCTCTCTCTCTCTCTCTCTCGGGTTACTGATGATTGATTCACCAGTCAAATGAATAGGTAGCTGGGGAGCCGCTATTTCCTCACAAAATGACATGGTGGAAGGCAAGTCCTTAGCCTTTTGCTAGGTGCCAAAAGTCTTTCGGTTTGGGGTTTTACATGCATTATGGTTAAGTCTTGTAACACAGTACCAGGTAGTTTAATGTCATCTTCAGTTTGAGAAAATGTAAAGCAAGCAGCTGGTGATTTGAGGTGGGTTTATAATTATGTTTGTATAACGTGTCGGCCTGATAATGGGGTATAATTGTTGTACCTAAGACTTTTCATCTAGGTAACAAGTTTTTGTCTCTTCTTGTTGGTTTTTTGACTTCTTCTTTGCTTTAAATCCTGGCATGGTGGGTTGTTTTATAGCATCTTGTCCTAACTTTCCAAAAGATTTCTCTTTGCAAATGAAAAAAAAAAAGAAGAAAAAAAACATAATCTTCTACTATCCAGATGAATTTAATTTGCCAGCTGAATAATTGGTTCAAAGGAAAAAAAAAAGAGTACAGAAATTCCAATACTACAGCAGTGCAAAATGTCAGGTACATGAACCCCAAAGAATAAAATTTGATTAGCAGGTGAGGATCCAAGGAGGTGCAGCAAGGAGACAAGGACAGGTGTTGCAGATTTGTGGACATCTACACAAATCTGGTCCCGCAATGGTCATCTACAACTAATAGAGATTCACCTAGAGGCTAAAGGATTTTGCACTTGATCATGTCCTGAAAATCTTCTTTCTTATTATAAAAAGATTACATGAACATTAATGCACATTGGGGATTCTTAATTTTGGTTCCTAGTGAGTTACAAGGAATGAGGGAAAAAAGCATAGTATAATATGTTACTCGTTGGATTAACCAAACCCAAGTGGATCAAATTAAACAAAAACCACTCAATTCTTTTCACTGGTTGTACTTCTGTTGGTGGACCACAACTTACTGAACATTCTTTTGGGTCTTGCAGGAAGCAAGCAAAGAGCTTTGAGCTTTGAACTTCTCCCAATTCCATCTGGGTTCAAATCATTTTCATCCAAATCATCGTCTTCGGCGAGCTTCATTCGTAAAGTTGACATCTTGGACCTGGGAGATTTGAGACCTGAGACACTCCATTGGTCATCTGCTGGCATAAGACTAGAGGTGCTTAAAGGGGCTGGAGGCCTGGATGGGTCAATGTTATGTGTGGCTAGAAGTGCCCTTATGTTGCTAGGCAGCTCGGTCACTTTGCCACCAGCCATGGCAGCTCGAGCTTGCTCAAAGAAAAGAACTTGGACCACTACCCTTAGTGGGAGTAGCTCATTTTGTGCAGCATGCATGCAGGCCTCCATTGAGAGCTTTTTGCAGTCTAGAATTCGACACAGCCTCTTCCTTTCACTCTTGTTGAGGTCTGGATGTGCCTGATATTTAGGCATAACGACTTTAATTAATATACATTAACATCAACAAGAGTAGTTGGCATATTCTATAATTAACTAATTTCTAAAACTTCATCACAACCTGTTCCAAATTAGAGCATGCACAGAGATTTAATAAAGAAAAATTAAGATTATGTCATTCAAAATGTGGACCACCTAATCCCAATTGGTAACCAGTTGTGAACTTGACAAGATTTTAAGGTCAAGAGAGTTGGTCATCTGCTGATAATGGTGACCCACATTCTGAAATGTGACAGCTGAAATATACTCAGAAATCTAAATACCAAAAAAAGAAAAAAACATGAACTATGGTAAATATGAAACCCAGAATTTTGTTCTTATTACCTTGAGATAAATGTCAATTGCCCTGTAGAGATCATCATGGTCAAGCCTTGCAAACTCTGGTATTGCCTCAGCAATTGCAATGAACTTTGACAGAGACAAATTGACATCCCTGCCAATTTCCTGAAGATACACATCCATAAGCTTTGCCACCTTCAGCTTTGAGCTATGTGCTGCTGAAGATGATCTTCGACTCTCCTGAAACTCAAAATCAATGTTCTCCGCTGACCGAGACCTTCTCCTTTCAAAACCAAGCTTGGACCTTGGAGGGCTAGTTGGGGGGCTCTGCCCCTGCAACAAAAACTGCTCCAAAATGGTCATAACTATGTCTACATCATATCGAGTGTCGGTTTCATATGACACAGAGGGTATTATCAAGTCACTGACTGTTGCATCCTCTAATTGAAGTCCAACTCTTCTAGCCAATTCCATTTTTGAAGAGGAAGAAGCATTAAGGATATTGGCTGCCTTCAAGAGTTTAAGCAGAAAACTAGTAGATGCAGCACCTTTCTCCACTGGAACTAAGCTTACAATTGATTCCAAGATCAACCTATGCTTTGAAGTTAAATCATTGGCAGAGTCTGAATCTGAATCAGATGCTGCTTGTTTATGGTCGCATCCATTTTTTGATATGTTGGGCAACCATTTAGATGCATAGATTTTCAATGCATCTCCAATCAGATGAGAGGGCATTTTCCCACCAGATTTAATAGCTATCATGGTTCTCCAATAGAGGTCTATGCCCAATTCTGCTATGTCTTCAGCCCACCATCCTCTGTTTGCAGGCTTATTATGCCTCAGGCTCTCTGCACCATTGCAGGACATGTCATCTCTACCCCTCCTGGAATAACTATGTGACAAGCTAACCTTTGAAGGGTGTGTTAGGACTTTGGAAGCAATTGCCTCAATGCATCTGCTTGTGATGCCAAGGTCCTCTGACCACAAAGGAAAAGCCTTTGTGCTTTGTAGAGTGGCAATTGAGTCTCTCCACCCTTGGAGGATGCAAGAGTTGAAGAAAACCTCAAGCTTATAAATAAGGTTGCCCTTCTCAACATCCTCAGTCATCTGTAAGTACTCCGCGGCGCATCGAGAAGCTACAATGTTGTAGGCACTGAGGGTGATTGTGATGCCATAGCAGAATTTTGCACAGAGCTCAAATGCCTCAACCCCACTGGGAAAATCATGGAGCTGGATTATTTGGTGTTGTGAAGCTTCTTGATATTCAGAGCACAGCCTCTGCAGCCGCAAACACTTGGACAAAAGAGGAAACTGCGTGCCATGTGAAAATGAATCAATTTAAAGAAAAACTCATATGCAACATTCAATTGAATTGCATCATATATCAACTTGAACATATCCCATAATCAAAATTTGTGAGAAGTTCATTAAGTTTACCTTGTGAAGCAAATATCTGCTTCCCTTCACTTGAATTATAAGATCACTTGAAACTTCAGAGGAGACTGACCTGAATTCAGCAGGAAAAATAGAAAAATCTGTTAGTACCTTCATCAATGAACATAGGCATATCTAAAAAGTAACTTCATGTTCAATCAGATATGTGCTCTTACCTTACGGCCTCAGTAGTGTAGAAAGTATCTGGCCGAGATCCAAGTTTCATAAACTTCATGATTGATTCTTTCTTCTTATTTTCTTCTTATGTGCACATCAGAAGCTCATTAACATAATTGAATTCTATATCCCTTGCAGGCTTCTACAACACCAGGAGGCACACAAGCTTCTTCTTCCAGCAGCAAGCAAAAGTGAAAGAATTTTCCTGGATGAGGAGAGAGGATATCCAAGAACAAGGGAAAACCAAGAGCTCTTGCTGTTGTGGGTGTGATACTAAATGAGTTTTATATATGTATATATATAATCAGAAGAAGTTGTCAAAATGACAAAACTCAAGAGGATCAAACACACCAAAGCTCAGGTCCTATCAGTCAAATTCTATACCCCATGTGACTTGGACATGCAAACAAAGAATTAAAGTCACTGCAACTAGAGCTGCTCTAAAACTAGTAGACACAATCAAATTTTGTTCAAACAAAAAAAATCATTCAACAAAAACTTAGCCCTGAAAGATTGTAAAATTGTGAACTTTGGGTTTTTGTAATAACTAGAATGAAAAATATGGTTTAAGGCCTCTCTCTCTCTCTCTCTCTCTCTCTCTCTCTCTCTCTCTCTCTCTCTCTCTCTCTCTCTCTAGCATGGCCATGCCATTGCCAGCGTGCAGATCAAAAGGTAACTCCCACGTGCTTCTCTCGAGCCCACTTGTGCCCTTCTCTCTCATGATTGCCACAGCATTTTTTTATTGCAAGCAGTAAGACCCCTCCTCTCCTTCTCTGATTATTTTTGTCAAACACTATTTTATACGCAGTATCGTATGTCTCCTCATTTCCCATTGTTAATTTCTAAAAGGGAATATTACAATAATTGAAAAGCTAAAGAGAAAATATATTTATACTTTTTAATAAATTAAAATAAAAAAACAAAAAAAAACTAAGAATACAATAAAGTAAAAGGGATGCCAAACGCAAACAATAGGACATGTGTATCGCTATCAAAGATAGGCTTTTGAGCCTTTTAACCATTCTCCACCCTACAGGCTACAGTAAGGCTAATGTCAAAACTGCCCTTTTGTTCTGCTGCAATATCGAAACTATTCTCTCTTTTTTTTCTCATTTATGGCATATGGCCCCATGAGTGGGAAACTTTGAATATTATTGGTGTGACATGAAGAAAAAGATGCATGGATGATGTTAGAATGAGGCAAATGAAAGCTTTTTTTGGTCCTAAACTAAACTTCCATTAATGTGAGGCGATAAATAATGCATTATTCTGGCAGTTGAAGGTCTTCTCTTCTTCTTCTTCCACATATTTCATTTTCACATGGTTTTGCGATATTTTCTTTTTGTTCATATGTAACTTCGATGCATGATGATCGTAACAATGAGGACTGACAGCAAAGCAGTAGGTCCCCATATTGTAAGCATATGACTTCTGATCATATCGGTTTACCAAGTGGCCCCTTCATAGTTGAACTCTAAGGTTTTCTTTCTTCATATATTCATTTTTTTTTTCATCTATTAGAACAAGAATCGACCTCTTTTAGCGTGGGCGTCACGAATCTATGCGTTTTTTTCACAATCATTAGTGGTTGTTTACTTGTAGAAGCCGAAAATCTGTTCCAATTAAAGGGAAAACAAACAAAAAGAAGATAGGTGAACTATGTTGAAAAAAGATCGATTTTTCAAAACAAAAAAAAAAAATCCAAGGACTTGTGTACTTAAGTGTTTCACCATATTATGGCATAATCACGGAGAGAATGAGACCCTTTTTATGTTATGTCTCGATCAATGTCCTCCAGATAACAGAACCTAAGCTTGTAATGGCTCGATCAATGACTACCGTTTGTTTTTTCTTTTGCCTTTTTTGTTTGGGACGTTTGATATATCCAGGGCAAATGCCAAATCTAGGGCAATTGGCATGCTTGATATTTTACGGGTAAATGAAGGGTAAGCTGTGGAATGAGACTGAGTGGTGTCGACTACAGGTAAAGGTCATTGTGGGCATAAGTCGATGTCCACACCCTACGTGAGAAAGAGGGTACACCACAAATGCCGTAATGGTCCTCGTCCTGCTGCCCAACGGGGTGGCCAACCGACAGTATGGGACCTTCCCACGGGCCCACATTCTCCCTATACTTCACTACTTCTTAGTCAGTGGGACCCTCCTAGTAGAAACTTGGGCCCTTTACAGTTTGCATATACAATACAAGAGAACTGCGGTTGGCAACCAATTCTAAAAGGCCTTTGGCAATATACTATAGACCTAAATTTTGTATGTGAATGGAGATAAAAGTTGATTTATTACGGGATGATGCTTCCCTCTTTGCCCATAGAGAGGCCTTTGGCCACACTCTTTGCCCATTGATTTTCAAAAAGTTATCAATAATTTCATCACCAACTGTTGGTAATGGTTATGGCGAAAGAGTTTTATTTGAGACATGTTTATATTGTCAATCTGAATTACATTTAATAAGATAATATAGTGATATTATATACTTGGATATGCATTTCCCACGCGTAGGGAACGGTGAGGCTATATCTATGACTTTATCTAAGCTAGGATTCACAAGAAACACAAGGACCCCACAAATTGTATGCATAAAAATCATGTAATCAAAGTGAGAACTGATGAGAAGGGGCACCACAATCCCACATTGGAAAAAGCTGAAAGAGACTCTGGTCAGTGCACTTGGGGGGGAGAGACTGGTCCTTGCTGTAAATGTGAATGATACAATTCACAGGGTCTCGAACACAACAAGATTGTGGCACTAGAATCATATCTGGCTCAGTTGCATACGTACAAAACTTGAAGCCCCAAAAAAAGATGAATTTAAGTGACAGACAGTGATTACACAAAGCTACGTGACCTTTTTGATCTTTCCTTGGCCTAGCAAACAAGGATTTCGTACCTCATGAGTCATCGCCATTTCCTTCCAGAGATCTCAAGGCTTTACAACGATTGGATTGGTAGGCTGAGATCAGTTAATGTGTATATATCAAGTGCAGCTGTGGCCCTGCTTGACTGGTTATAATCAGTATGTCATCTTGTCAAACTGTATGTCATTTGTTATAGCCCGCACTGGAGTGCATGCATGGTTATTTTGGTAAGCCTAGCAGTTCTCCAGCTAGCATATGTAATTCAAAATTATTTGTTTATTTGTTTCTCTCGGGTATTAATTCATGTACATGATTTGCGTGATGATTCTGTCTCTTGCATATATATTTAATCGATCATCTTTTTTCTGTTTTTGAGCTTCAGCTTAATTATTTTTGTTTATATATATTTATATGTAATAGTTGATTTGCAGTTTGTCTGTAATATCATTCATTAATTCTTCCCCAAGTTGGAATTCTTTTAGGTAACTAATAATGTCAGAGACTCTCACATCAAAGAAACCCAAAAAAAAAAAAAACTAAATTCCAAAATGAAACAGTTAGCATTTGAGGGATCCCACATGCATGGCTGTGCCAATAAACAGCTGCAGCCTGCAATTATACGAGTTTTCGTACCAGTAGATTCTGTATCACTAATCTAAGACTGCTGTTCTGGCTCAATAATGACACGTGAAAGAGGAAAACAGCAAGCACAAAATTTCAAATCAACATTGGTACTTATGGCCTATCGTCAATGATTTTTGGGGTCTGAGGAGAAAAACTTACTTGCAATGGGAATAACATTATTTTGTTATTTCCGACTAATAATATTATTATAATATTTAAAAAAGTTATCTCAAGTATCATTATATTATTAGCAAGAAATAAAAAAAAATATTATCCCGTTTTATGAAAGTGTTTTTCCTTCTTGAGATCTAGAGTTTATGCCCCAAAATAAAAAATTTAAGTGGACCAAGAGATGTACTGAGGAACTCAAAGAAAACGAGGAGAATTTTCATGGGTTATAGTGTTCCCTTAATTCTCCAATGCTTTGTCATGGGTTATAATTAAAAACTGAAGGGTAGGGCCTAAGAATAATATAAAGTGCTTTGTTAGACATTTTGTCTTTGTTGCATTACAAATGTCAATTGGCACATTGTTCTACAAGGCCAAAACTAATCATGGTTTGCTTTGAACTATCTGTCAGAGGATCTACAAGATCATCATCAAAGTAAATGGAGGGTCAATGTGAGAAGATAGAGAAGGTCTAAAGGCTAAAATGCATGATAAATTAGGGCTATTTTATTATTACATGCATGAAATGAAAGTATCCAAATACCATCACCATGCATATATACATATATACTTGGAGTTTGGTGTGTGATTTTCAGTATTATTAGGTGGTTTAATTAGCCTTTAGAGACAAGTAATGGTGGAAATGAGAGGGGGATTAGTCAAAATCAAGAGCTTAAAAGCTTGAAAATCACAGTTGTAGTTGGTAAATGATGAGGGACATCTCGCTTCCCTAAGATACCCACCCTCCTCCATTTGTCAAAGATTCGCGTGCAAAGCATGTATGGGCAGGATGAGTGTGACATGACAAATGGTGTTTTTAGCTTTAGCATTTTATTGACCACGCAGAAAATAAAAACAAGAACAAAAGCTTCTGTTTATATGCATGAATAATTAGTACTAATCCAAAATCATAAGACATAAGCATGCTTTTTCTCAAGGCTTTGCTATGTGATATGAAAGATATGCATCATCATCATCGATCCCATTTTTACAATTTCACACTCAAAAGACCCAATTAAAAATAAATAAATAAATTTACTTTTTCGCATAGTTGTTACTTAGATCGAATAAATGTCTTTTCGTTTGACTAATAATTTCTTTTGTTGTATATAGGGGTACAAAGATTTAGGAGTTGTTTGCACTAAGCCATTCATAGATCGACAAAATTCTAATCACTAAAGCAGATTAGTAAAGCAGCAACCTACTTGTTTAGGTTCCTTGATAACCTAATCAATTGGAAATGACCCAATTACTGTAATGTACAACCGGGAAGCTAAATGAAACAATGACGAAAATTCTTAAAAGAGAAATTGATCAAAGATATTAGAGAGATTTAAATTAATTTAAGATGCTTAATTCAACAAATGAAATCATCACAACATAATATAACAACGGCAACTTTTAAAGAAAATCTTGATTCTTTTAAAGTGAGAAAGAACTCATCAAAACAAATAGAATCTTCACACCTGTTAAATTTCAAAACAAAGAAAGTTAAATAGAATATGAATGAAGACTAAGAACGAAATTTCATTTTCATTGTTTGTAGTTTATATAAGGGCACTGAAAAATCCTGGTGGATTTGTCTTACCCATTTTTGTCCTGATGCCGTTCAGGTCTGTCTCCTCGAAATCATGCATCTTCCTTTTTCAGACACACTGGAGAAATGTTGATGTTTTGTTTAGTATAAAATCTTTTTGCCTCGTAGGTGCATTATCATTGCTCTAATCTCTGGTCATACCTCAATCTACTTTTGCCCATTTGTTTGGCCCAACATTCCGTCGTCCGAAATTACGTAGGTAAATTAGCAGGGCTCTAATAGAGAAAGGTACAAAAAGACAGTGTTGTGTGATGTGTTGCACACAATTTTGACATCACTTTCGGCTTGAAGACTACTTTTGTTGAGGCTGCATTGTTCGTAACAAATCATGGATGAAGTCAAGTCCACGTCGAAAATGTGCAACACAATTGAGATAAAATCTCACACTACAGCACCGATAACTTTTGCGATAAAATTATTTCCTTTTGTCGACTAGACTATACATTATATGACATGTTTGGTCAAATTATAAGTTAAAAGAGAAGTCGTACCAGAAAAGACAGAGAAAAAAGAGAGCAATGAATACGAGCATAGATTTGAAGCTCAAATTGGATTCTACAACCCTAATTTTACATATCTTTTAGCAGTGTGTTCCACCCAATGGCTGAAAGGAGGGAAAAGAGAGTCCAACTTGGTAAGGATTAATATCAACTTTATTAAAGGTATTGGATTAGCATAATCTGAACATTTCGGGGTCGGTTAAGATAAACTTGATCTTGATGATGAGATCAAGCATACGTGTCATTCCATCTGTCTTTCCAGTCGAAAGCTTTCAATTATTGCATCATTCATGGGAAACAATAACATCTCCATTAATAAAATGTGGAAAGCTGAAGAAGAAATAGCCAAAATAAAAACTCAGAGTTTTGAAGTTGGCAGAAATCTGAGGGCGTATTTGGTTTTGAAAAAGACTGTTTTTAAACATAAAGTTGGCATATAACAATAATATTCGAGAGCAGAGGCACAAACCTACACGCAGAAAAAGATAATGGTAATGATTGAGGCCCCATCCATGACCATGGCGTAGCAAAGCAATGAACACCAAATAGCAAGTCTTTGGTCAACTTCGAGTAAAAAAGGAAGAGAGAAAAGAAGGGTTTGGAATTAATGTTTAAATTGGAGTTGAGGGGATGGCAACCTGTTGCTGGTATGAGTATTCTTCCTTTCTTTCTTCTATTTAAGGTTTAGGCTTTTGAGCAACTTCTCCAATCTCATTATTGAGAGTGGACCTTGTGGCCAAAATTGCATACGGAGTAGTGATTAGGTCACCGCTTGATCAATTCTATTGGACCACCATTTGTGTACGGGCAGGTGTATGTAATAAGTGTAAAGTACTGTGCCTCCACACTCCCATATGGTACAAAGTCGAAGATTAATATAGTTCGATCTGGTTTATGAAGATCAAATTGATTTGGTTTGCCGAATAGTTATGACGGATTTTTTCCCACCTATCAGAATGGTGTGAATTTGCGCGAGAGTAACAAATTATACAAAGAGATAGGAGCATAAATTGATTAAATTTAGTCTCAAACTAGTAGCATAATCGAACAAAACAGGTCATAATCAAGTAAAGTTTAGCCGGTTTGATTCAATTATGCTTGAATTGGTTTGGTGTGGCCGATTTGTTAGGACGGTTTTTGCCCCCACCTGCAATTTCATTGGCTTCACTTGGTTAAAAAGAATGTCAGCCCTCGTTCATTGCTAAAAAAAACAATTTGTCTAGTCTAGATCAAACATCCATGATTTTTGTTAAATCAGAAGCTAGATGCAAAACTTTAATAATATTTCTTGAATCTTGATACTACACAACACAAGACTACAAGAAGAAGAAGAAGAAGAGACTGTGTGAAAAGCAATAACCAGAATTGGGCTCCATTTTACAGTAGAGAAAACGCTGTAGATGGATGCCCCAGATGAATGGACATACAACACAGAAAGCCCCATTCAGCATGCATTTTTGCACAAATACGGACAAGACTGAGAATGACAGAACCAACTAAGATCGATGCGCATTATTTACACTTCAAACACCATACAAACATGTGAAGGCTGTCTCTCTCTCTCTCTCTCTCTCTCTCTCTCTCTCTTTCTCTCTCTCAATATTGCCACCATTGGCTTTTAAGGAACCAGGCGGCCAGTTGGTAAGGGAACATTGACAAACCCTCACACCAAATCAGTTCGATTTGCACACGTGCGACCTTGCACGTACTTATCCCCCTTGTCTAGGACTGCCACGCGTGTGTGTGTGACAATATCCTCCAACTGTGTCACATGGGACCTGGGCCAGCGGTTTTAACTGCTGTCTTGAGCTCTTGAGTCTCATGGAACCAAATCTTATTGGGCTTCCTTTTTGTTGGGCTACTCTTGTTCATATCTAGCTTGAAAGTTATGGGCTTGGTTGATTTATTTTCATGTTAGGCTTAGCTTTTAAAAGTAATTGTGTCATGAGACTTGACTGATTATTGGACCGATGCCCACTAGGGCAAACAGACAAGAAGAATGGTTCCAAGGGAAAAGGCCATGACCTTGACAACGTGGAGACCTGACTTCTTGGGTATGGAGCTCTGCAGAGGATTCAAAGATGACGTTGTCGTTATGTGTTTTTCAAATGGAGAGGGGTCCCTAACACTATATAGTATATGATAAATACCAAAACGTTAATGGGAGGCCTTATTGTTTGACTTTTAAATGTGTAAAGCCGGAGGAAACCTTCATGTATCGGGTGTATGCATTTTTTGTTACTATCTCTCTCGTCACGTGATTATATTATACATTTAATTTATCGTTTCAATTAAATATTTTTTTATATCATAACACGATGTGACAAAAAGATCAATCCCGTAGAGAGCCACCGTCCTTGTCAAAATAACAAACCATGCATCTAAACGAATTTGTTATTTAAAAAGAGGAAAGAAAAGAAGAAAACCCTACGATTAAATACAGGATACAGATTGGATAGAGAAAAGCACACTATTGTTTTCCACTTCTTGTTATTCTCAAATGCGACAGGTGTCAGGTACTCGATTCTTGATTCTTGGAGGTGCTTTGTTTGTGGCATGAGCTAGAAAAAGAAGGCACTTGATATTTCCAATGGAGGGTTAACATCGAATTATCAATCATTAAGTACCCATCAGCATGCAAAGATACTGCCTTGCTGGGCATCTAATTAAATTACTTTTTAGTTGTAGCCTTTTCTTTTATCATTATTACCTTCCTGATAACGAAAAGACGCAGGAATAATATGAATCAAATTTAAAAAAAATATAAAGCACATGCGATGTTACTGGAAAGCCAAGCAAAGCAGCTGTTGGGTATCTTTGTGTCCATTAATTCTCTTGTATTGTTTCTCCTTAATTTTGATTAGAGACCTTTAGACCAACTTTCTATAAAGGGAAACGCAAATTAACAATTTTTTTTATATATTCCAAATCAACAAACCACATGAAAGTTATTCACACACAAATATGGTTTCCTTTCTTTGTGTTTCTCGTCAACCAAACTTAGCTTAACTGTAGCCCGTCCAATACGAACCAAGAAAAAGGAACTGTGGGTTGACTCGCCAAAAAATAAGAACACAAAATTTAGCTCGCAATAGGCAATTATTAAATTTCAGAAATTTTATAAATTACTCACCTGTGTAGTGGTTTGAAGTAATTATTCCTCACATAAAGTCCTAAATTTAAGTTATATCATCTATATATTATATGTGAATCTAATATATTATCGCTCTTTTAAATAAAAACAAATCATAAAAAACAGAAATTTTTTCGTAAGAGAAGAGACGTGCAAAAGGCCATAAAAAAAAAGGAAAGAAAGAAGAAAGGAGTCTTGTTGACGAAAGTCGTGAGTCGTCGCTCCAAACACTTAACACTCCGTACTCTATGGTTTAATTGAACGTTTGGGTCAAGTCGACGCACTCAAAATGACAGAATTGGCATCGCTATTAATTTTGCTAACGTTCATTTTTATAAGATAAAATGTTACTTTCACTTAATTAACAACGATTAATATTGGTAATAAGTTAATACGTGGCGACGTGTGTCAGCTGCCTCATGGCCACATATGGCACATTTCGATTATCTAAAGTCTAAAAGTCTAAAAGTCTAAAGTCTAAAGTAGAGAGAGAAAGGAAATGGGAAGGAAATTGCATGAGAAAGTTGGAAAGAAATAGGACCATTTATGTGACCAGATCTACTATTTGTTTTTGCGTATTCATTTGGAATTTGATTAGACACAACGCACCAAATTGCCTCGTAGATATTTTTTAGATGGTGTCATTTAGGAATTGTTCCAACTTCTAAACTCTGATTTGAACTTTTAGGATAGAGACTTGAAATGAAGGGTTCAATTGTTCATCTTAACTAATCGTACTATGGAATAAAAAGAGTTCTTAAACAAAGGAAACATCTATTGTACGAATTAGAGTCGTGAAAATGGATATGATAAATCATTACGTTTGGTAAAATCATTGTTGGAAATTTAATACGTGGCATAGTCATGTTTCATACCCTTCACTTTTTTTTGGGGAAGTTTTATACATGGCATATGCCGAGTGTACTTTACTGCAAATAAACTACATTTCTAACAAGTTAAAACTAATTAGCTCTTAGTCTAGTTGTATTTACCTTCTTATTTTTCTAACATTACAAGAAATCGAGAGTTCGAATCCCCTTGTAAATAAACACAAAAAGTTACCGTTAAAAGCATAAAAGAGGTGCATTTTCATCTTATGTTTAAAACTTTCAAAAAAAGCTAAAACATTAAATTAAAAAAACCCCATAAATGAAAATAAACATACAAAAAGAAGGAAAATAAAACAGAAGATGAATAGTTTGGCAACGACTTGCGCTTTATTAAATGTGATTGAAATTGAACTAGTCAGAGAAGGAAAGGCTTTTGTTTTTGGTCAACTTCTGAATTTCGGTCGAAGGAAGAATGAAATGATATAATCAAACGCAACTTCATTAGGTAACCACTTCACCAGAATCATCACCATTCAAGCTATATTCAACCATAAACACCCCCACCCCAAAACAAAAAACAAAAAAAAACAAAAAAAACTCCTTGACCAGTATAATAATGAAGACGACTTAATTAGTTAGAATAATAAACTAATTTAGGAACTAATTCATTAGTTGATCAAATATTTGTTTATACTAACACAATGAATGTACAATGATTATAAGCCATGTGCTGCTCTGGCATAAAAATGGGGTATCATATTTTACTTCTCAACAACAACAGCAGCAGCAGCATTGGCACCACCCACCATTCTTATCCCCCTTCCCCCTAATTACAAGAAAGGAAAGCCTCATGGTAGGACCCACAATTTTCATCAAATTTGAATATTCTAAAATACAATAATAATGAATGTATGTATTATGACATTAGTGAATTAGTATTATACACATTGAAGACACAATTTTTTTTTTCTTAAATACCACCTTGGCCTTATTCATTTTCTTTCACTTGCTTGGACAGAAATTAGAGTTAAGATTGTTATTAAACCTATTTAAAATAAATAATCAAGCCAATGGGTACTAAATAAGAAATACCAAAAGTAATGAGAAATCCAAGCGCAAGTCTCCAAGGGGCCCAAAAAAACCTTTGCCACCTAGAAATATACGGCACTCAACAAGATATGAAAGCCAAGGACAGCGGGACACGTGTCCAGGAAAGCCCAAGAGAGGAGAAAGACGTAGCTGGAAATAGCGATGCACCAATTGTCAGCAAAATCAAGCAGGAGACGACACATCGTCATGGCGTTATCGGCCCTTGATTAAGCCAGTCACAGGACGCGTGGTCCCCCAAAACCGACCTCCCCCACCCAAGACCCAGCCAATGCCGTTTCCTTCCTCATGTTCCACCACCCAAAATGACATAAAACACCCTCCTGATTTTCTTCTAACTAAAGAAACAATCTCAAGATCCAACTAGTCTTTGGTCTAGTGGTATTTGTTTTCCCTTATAACATGTTTACTTATTACGGATGAGTATTGAACAGTTCCAAGAATGATTCTATTCCTAACTTTCTCTATATTTTATTAATATACGAGGAATAAAAATTTATATGAGTTTTAACTCACATTAAAATCCGTAACCAAATGCTCTCAAAATAAAAATTAGAAAGAAAAATTGATCTGGTTTTAATTATTTTTTCATAGACTTCCAACTCACATGGATGATAATAACGATATATATATTTGTGATGATTTTGATACTTAATTGTGGCTAACCTTTTTGCGGTAATGTAGTTTTATTGTGGATATTTATTTTGAATTTGAGTGTATCTAGGTTCCTTAAAACATCAAGGAACTTTAGATATTTATGATAAGTTTGATACCTAGTTGTGGTTAACCCCTTCGTCTCCGTGTAGTTTTATTGTGAGTGTATTGGACTCTTGTAAAATTATCTTATAAATATCTTATCCTTTATCGAAAATAAATAAATAAGAAAAACGATCTTAAGGGCATTTTGGTAAAAAAGAAAGAGAAAAACTAGGTTAAAATTTAATAATAATCAATCGTTAATGGAAAATAGAAAACAAAGAAAGAAGGGGAAGGAAGGGGAGGTGGGGTAGACGACAAGTGAAACGGCTTCATTTCGTGTAGGTGCAGTGTTGCGTTGTGAGGACAACTGCCACCCAATACCAGAGAGGCCACAGCCCACACACCCTTTCCTTCTACTTATTGTTTCAGCTTTGCTTTCTCAACGTTCTCTTTCCCCTTTTCTTTTTTCTTATTATTCTTTTCCCTCAGACTCTAAAGTTGATATTTTCCCCTCACTATTTTGGAAATTCTTAGGCATCTCTGATCTGTATGCTTCTGTGAGACAGAGAGAGACGGCTTGAGCTTCATCTTACCTGCTTAACCAAAGGGGCCAATTTTCTCCATTTAGAGTCTCCATTTCTGCTTGGGGCAAGGAGATCGGGGAAGTAAATCTGGGAAAGTTTCCGATTTTGTTTTGGTAAATTTTCCGAGGTTGATCGATCTGTTCTATCCTTTACTCTGGTGGGTGGTGGAGTTATTGAGAGGAAGAGACAAAATGTGGTGGATGATGGGTGAAGGAGGAGGCCATTACTGCTCTAAGAAGACCGATGATATTTGCGGCAATGTTTGCGGCCAGGTACTTTACTTTACTTTTTTTAAAAAAAAATTTTCCTTTAAATTTAAAGTGTGGTACTTTTCTTCTTTGTATCTCGTTGGTGGGTTTAATGGTTTTTGTTTTCTGGGTTCTGTATTTTCGCTTAGATAATGTAGCAGCAATGGGATTTATGAAAATTGTATATCCGGAAATTTGCGTTAAAAACTATTAACTTTTGCTGCGTTATTTTCAAAGCAATTTTTTTGGCATTTGAGTTTAACTTTTTCACTTATTTCCCTGAGTTTTCTTAGCGACCAGGTTTAATCTGTGTGCTTTTTAAGACCTATGTTTCTGTGATGCTGGTCAGCAGTCTAAGTATGGCAACCAGATCAGATGGGCTTTCCTGCCTTTGTTTTGTTGGCGATATGAAATTTGGCATAACAAGAGCACTCGTTTTATATATCTTGTTCTTCGCCTTTCTTCTCTTTGGTTTTCTGATCCATTGCACCTTTCTACTGAAACTTGCATGAGTTTTATGTATCTGATACGGTTCAGACACCTGTGGAAGTGTTGGCCCAAAGATTAGTTGGGTGCTGAAAGAACCCAAAGGAAATAGAAACTGCCACTGGTTATAAACTTTTATTTTCTCTAGATTTTGTGACTTTTGGTTTAGAATTGACAATTGTTTCTGCCAACTAAACAGATATCGTCGCATTCATGTTTCTGCCATCTATGAATTATGTAAAGGATTATCCCCTGTGGTAGAATGTTTGCCTAGTGAAATGATCATGCACTGAATCTATATCTGAATCATTGAATGTTCTTGGAATTTCTTGATTGGTGGATTCCAGCTTGTCTTGTGTCTGACAGATATGCCCTTTACTATTGTGCAGGAATCAGGCAGAATGTTGAGTATGTCAAGAGTTCGCTGCATTCTACGTGGATTTGACTTGAAAGTTCTCATCATTCTTTTTACACTTATTCCGACATGCATCTTTGGCATTTATGTGCACGGACAGAAGATCTCATACTTCTTGCGGCCACTATGGGAATCGCCACCCAAACCTTTCCATGATATCCCACACTATTACCATGAGAATGTGTCCATGGAGAACCTCTGCAGACTTCATGGTTGGGGCATCCGTGAGTACCCTAGGCGTGTTTTTGATGCTGTGTTGTTCAGTAATGAGATGGACATCCTTACCATAAGGTGGAAAGAATTGTATCCCTATGTAACGCAGTTTGTTCTCCTCGAGTCAAATTCAACATTTACTGGATTGCAAAAGCCTCTGTTCTTTTCCCGTTATCGTGATCAGTTCAAATTTGTGGAGCCTCGGTTAACTTACGGCACTACTGGAGGAAGATTCAAGAGAGGAGAAAACCCATTTGTTGAGGAGGCATATCAGCGAGTAACACTTGACAATCTTCTCAAAATAGCTGGTATTACTGACGACGACTTGTTGATAATGTCTGATGTTGATGAGATCCCAAGCAGACACACTATCAATCTCCTGAGGTGGTGTGATGAGGTTCCTGAAATCCTACATCTTCGGCTGAAGAACTATCTTTACTCCTTCGAGTTTCTTGTGGACAATAACAGTTGGAGAGCTTCAGTCCACAGGTACCGGAAAGGGAAGACGACGTATGCACACTATCGGCAGACAGATGACATCTTGGCTGATGCAGGGTGGCATTGTAGCTTTTGTTTTCGGTATATCAGTGAGTTCATATTTAAGATGAAAGCATACAGCCATTATGACAGAGTTAGGTTTTCTAACTATCTAAACCCAAAAAGAGTTCAGAAAGTAATCTGCAAGGGGTCTGATTTATTTGATATGCTTCCTGAAGAGTACACCTTCAAGGAAATCATCGGGAAAATGGGACCTGTTCCTCATTCCTTCTCAGCTGTTCATCTTCCATCCCATCTGTTCGAGGATGCGGAGAGGTATAAATTTCTCTTGCCTGGTAATTGCCAAAGAGAGAGTGGCTGAGCTTTATTCCAGCAAGGTTTGATGACGGTTTCTGTAAAGATAGTTGGTCATGCAGCTTCTGTGACTCCTGAACAATCAATCGATGACTGTGGTGTGTCGCTGACATAGCCGTGCCTCATGCTTGGGTAATTTTACATCATTCTTTGAAAATGTTGGGGGGCTGGACAGACTTTTGGGTACTTATTAGGGTAATGTTTTGTACATAACTTTCACTGGAGTTGGGCTTTTAGTGTAAGGCGGAGCATGTCTATCTACTGAGGGAGCCTGCTATGCTGGGGACAGTTGTCACAAGGTGCTTGTGTTTTCTTAGCTCTGGTGTACTGCGTGATTCCCCAGATATACTGGAAAGATAGTACAACGGTCCTGAATTCCCCTTGTTGGGAAATTTTGTTTATGAGACATTTTATTCGTTTATGCAGTGAACTGACTTTATTTGTGACATCTGAATTGCTTTTAGATCTTTTATTGATCAAAAGGCACACTCGATAGGGCAGTTTGTGCCCTTGTGCATGTTCTTTTCTCCTGTCATGTTCCTTTTGGTTGAAGATATTCGTTGGAACTTTCTTTTTTCTCCCTTTATGTATGGAGTATATCAATGATCTGCACTGCCCTGCAAGTTTTTCGTTTTTCTTGTCAAGTTTCCTTTTCATAGCTTGCATCTGTCGCGTTGGTTGAAGTTGTAAGGATCTGAGTTTGTTGGGAAGTAATGTTTCAATGAGGAACAATAAAATGAACAATTATACATGTAATATGTCTTGTGCAGAATTAATTTTAAAAAAAACATATATTGGACAGACGAATGTGAAAGTGTGGAGGATCATTCGTAAAATACTTTCGTTCCTTTAACTCTTGTAGTTGGAAAATGCACTGCCTATCTGTCGCTGTGGTGTATTGGCCCCACGGTCTGTCGCTGACCAATTGACTCAACTGTGTGTTAATCAACATTCATAGAATCACACTTCCAAAACATTGATAATTTATTCTGTTTCCTTCCTCATTGATGAATGATAAGATCCTCAGGTAAAATGGGAATCACATCCATTTCCATAGCATTTCTTAGATGATGCTATTCTTTCAAAGTATGCGGATTGAAATGCGTTTATCTGGTCACAACTTGCATTACATTCAAACCAAGCCTATAAATGGCACCTCCAACATGATTAGAGACAACCCAGATCGAAATATTACAGACATAATAAGACACTCCAATCAAAGAAAATGCGTCATGCCTCCGGGTTCCAGCAGCAGAGCTATGGCATGCGCCAGGAGGCTCAACAACAGAGCTATTCGATGCACCAGGAGGCAGCTTGGCACTCAAAAGATGACTATCGCAACAACCATATTTCAGCCTTTTCAGGTGTTCAGATTGTGCCTTCTTCATGCCTCAACTCTCAGCTGTTGAAGCACAATTTGATGTTTGATGGAAGCCAAGCTCTGCAGTTGCATGATGGCAGCTGGCATGCCCAAAACATGAACCAAAATGGATGGTGTGGCTCCTATAACCATGCCTCTGGTGCCAAAAATTTAATGCCTCTTATAGGCGTCACCAATGCCTCACAGTTTTCACAAGGTGCTGTGTTCAACAATGCAATGGAGAATGTTGAATGTGAGACTATTTTCCATGAGGTGCATGTCCCTGCAACAATGAGAGTGCAGGAAATGAGATATGAGCGCAGCGTTTGGGGTAATCACGACGGCCTTCAGTACTGCCATGGCTTCGATGACAACGTGAGGTGGAAGCGCAACGAGGGCTGGAAATCTGAGTGGCTGTCAAAGGGAGCCTAAAATGGGAGAGATTTTTGTCATCAAAGTTGTGTTTGGTGCTAAGTCATCGCAAAATGCTCTGCTGCCTCTACTTTGATGTTTTAAGATCACTGTATGATATGCTCAGTTGCTCTTTTCTTTGCTACTTTCTGAACCAAAAGATATAAATAAAAAGCTCATAATTACTAAAACAAAACTTGCTTGGTGATAATCCAGGATGTTTGGTTGTTTTCAATTCCCCTGCATTCCTCCCACCTTCTAGCTAGATCAGTTGAAATTTGCTGAATCTGATAAATGGAAAGAGAAAGAAAGAAGAAATGCAAAACCCTCGTCTATTTTGAATTAAAATTCAGTAGTGAAGTATCTGAAAATTTGACCACATATTAAGCCTGCAATTAGGGAGAACAAAAACCCTACTGGTGTCTGCTAAAATAAAAAGTTCTGTGACTTGTCCGAACCTCCAAGCATTAAACTCTCATGGTGGTCCAAAAATTATTTTATATGTCCTGTTCATTGTGTCGCCTTCTCATGAAAAACGATTCACTGTTATCTGAATCTTGAAAAGCCTATGTTATTAAAGTCCTGCCGACAGTGTGCCAATTGTAGGTAAAAATTGCTCCATGATCACCACCTGTTCATGAATTTCAACAAAGTCACCATCACAATTTACGCTTTCAAAAATCTACCATATTTTTAACTGCCTTTCAAACCTCTCTTTACAAAGAAGGTGTGGTCAAATACTAATCTTTTTCATGTATCATTGTTGTCAATTAGCAATATCCCATAAACGATAAGATTGAAATGATTATCATACATACTCTAATATGTTCAAAGATTCTAACCGATCAGTAGCTAGAACTTATTAATTATTATGAAATTGAACACTCAATTCTGGAAAGTGATCTTAAATAGCCAAATCAATGAAGTGACGGATACAAATTGGCTTCCTGGCAAGATCAAAACTCGTTTCCTCAAATTGTTATCATAAAGGCTTTGACCATTGATGCAAATCCCAATTTCGTTTTAAATATTCCATTGATAAAGTTACAAGTGCCTTAGGAATTCCATCCTCCCCAATACATCTCAAAATGCCCCAACTTTTTGTAATCCAAAAATCCCAAGAGAACTCTTTTAGTGCTTTTTCTTTATGGGATTCTATAGACCACCAAGTTGGCCAGAAAGAGAGGCATCAGATTCAATCTTATCGTTCAAGAATATAATCTTATTCTGTAGATATAATGCAGCTCAAAAATTCAAACCTTGCACGTTCCTCTACCTTAACCATATATATATGTATAAATACAAGCCTTTCACCTCAGCATTCTCTAACCTACTAAACAAAGCGTTTGAAAACTACAGAAAAGAAGATGTCGTTCATAAGTAGTAACTCAAACGACTACCCGTTCTTTGTAACCACAGTAGTGGCTCCTGTGCCTAACAGGCCCATTTCTGAACCCCATCAGCATCGCCCAAAACACCATGTCAAGTTCAGCAATGAGTTTGAGGAACGTGTTGTTGAGGAGGCCCCGAGAACAAGGAGGACATACGTGGCACAATATCAGCACACTCCAGTTCGTCAGAACTATGTGGTTCAGGAGGCAAAAGATGTTGATGATGAAGCTGATGAGTTTATCAAGTTCGAGCATAAGAAATTCCTGGTGAGCGAGCAGAGTAGCCTGAGAGATTATTAAGCACAACCCCCCCTTGTATATTCAAGGTTAATTATCAGCCCTCAATAATAAATTACAGAGGGCATGGGCTAATGGGCTAACTTGTGCTATATATGTTACCAGATAAATAATGTCAAAGCTTTTCTTTCAAATTTGTATCTGAAATTTGGTATGTAAAGGCTGATGATTTCTAATGAAACTGCAGCTTTTCTTTTAAGTTTGTAATCTGTCTTCTTGATCTTCTTCCCAACCCCAACACCTAAATTCTTATTTTCATTCTCATTTATGTATGTCGAATTACACAACTTGTGCATTAGATTAAATGAAATAAAACCCTATCTCTATTTTTGAGGAAAATTTGGTGACACCAGAACATCTCATTACAGCTTAAAAGGCATGCTCGAATTGTCAAGCGGAATTACCACAGTAGTTATAGCCCTCCCCCCTTCCCCTCTGCTTGGCACCAGGATCGAAAATTCAAGATTTCTTTCCTCCTGATGTAACTATTAAAAAAAAAACAAAGGCATTCTCGAATTAGAGAGAGAGAGTACAAGATTGAACGTGGCCCATAGTTAAACTAGAGCCACTCATTCAACTTAATTATTACACATAATTCAGATCAGAATCTAATCCCACATACCTAAACTATGATGCCTATCTATCTATTTGTATCTCATGTGATACCATCCGTCCAAATTAAGGCTGCTGATTTGTTCACTTGGTGTTCCAAAATTATTTGTATTCTAAAACCCAAAAAAGAAAAAAAGTAAAAGCATCGAACTTTCTTTTTATAATAAAAGCATTCGCTTTCCGTTTGAAAAACAAATTATACAAAAAAAAAAAGAAAAAAAAAAAGAGAGCCTGTTTTTCCAAATAGTATCCGAATCATGTCTCTTTTTATAAATGGCATAAATCAAACATGCTGAAAATCTTTCAAGACATGTGTTCCACTCTTTTTCTTTTTTTCTTTCTTTTATTTTTTGTGTGGTGGAAATTACCTCAGACAATTTCTGTCCAATTCCAAGTCCCAAACCTTCTGCTCCAGATTGAAGATGTGGGAGAAGCAGAAACAGAAGCCAAAAGAAACCACAGATAAAGCTTCAAATTAATGCCTCAAATCCCCTGCTTCTTTTATTCTTTTTATTCTTCTTGGTACTTGTACACACAGAAAATAAAGCAAAGCAACATTGTTAAAGAACTTTTCTCTAATTTGTGCTAAAAAATAACAGGGAAGGAGAAGGCCCAAAAACAAAAACCAAAGTACAGGTGAAATGCTTCCAGAGCCAAAAAACTCATCTTAGTAAAAGACCCTCTGTAGAGTCGTTGTATATCTAATCAACAGAGCGGCAGAGAGGGCAAGTAGAATGGTTGTTGTCAAACCACTTCTCCAAGCAACCTTTGTGGAAGAAATGCTTGCAGGACAATTCACTCACCTCTTGCTCAGCTTCAAAACCACACAGACAAACACAACACTCCATTGCCCCACTGTTTGTTTTGGCCACACAAGTATTGTTGGGCCTGCTGTTGCTGTTGCTGTGGCACAGAGACTTGAACTGGGAAATGGAGATTCTTCTCTCTCTTGCAATCATCTCTGCTGGACACCCATCTGGGTTTTCCTCAAAACTCTGAGAATTCACATTGGCACCCATCACTTGGAGCACAGATCTTACCATGTTCTTTAACAGAGCCACTGACAAAACTGTGTTCATAACCAGCACTGGAAGCACACCCTCTGCTGCACTAGGAAAATTTGAGAGCCCCATTTGTGCTTCTCGGTTAATTTCTCAAGACACCCACAATTCCCCACAACCAGAGAACACCTCTCAGTTTCTGCAAAACCTACGGCACAAATGAAGAGTCTCTCAGAGAGGCACCAAAGGAAGGAAAAAATGGGATGGGAAGCAGGAATTGGCTTTTCCAAATGACAAGCCCAAAACCACACACCTAGTACTAAAACCAGCTTGGGCTTACTGATAAATATACCTAGAGGCTGATCAATGCCACCAACATGTTAACCACGGTAGATGACGGATTTAACCATGGTTCATGGCTCAAATGCAACACGTGTAAGGTTCTGTGAAAGGCTTAGATAGTGACTGGTTATTTTTGATATAATGGAGTGAAAAATAAAAATTAAAAGCTGACATTTTCACTGGCACAAAAAGGGTAAAATTGACGTCGCCACGTGTCCACGGAGCTTTTGGGAGGGCCAATGGGTTGGTGTGTTGTGGCAGGTTTTGCGACCTTCCAGTTGTTGAGTGGAAGTTTCTTGATTCCCGGAGGAGTAGCCGAGTGGAAGACCAATGATTTTGTGGAGGGGCTCTGTCGATATAACAATATATATATATATAGTTCCCTTTTATTTATTTATATATGTAAAAATAAATAATAATAATTATATTATTAGTTTCCTTCTATTTGTTTATTTATATATATAGTCCGAACGTCTATCAAATATATATTGATATATCCCTCAAATAATTATATATTTTTATAATTATCTTCTTCTCCGAACAAGCGAGTGGTCCACGTTTTTATGCTCAAAAATCATCATCACTGCCCAAAAACAAAACCTGATTCGATTAATGTTTGATAGATTTTGCTTGCTCACGGACAGTTGTAACGTGTTTCTAATTGTTTGTGTATTCTGAAATTCATTGCAGTGACAGTGAGCCATCGCATTCACACCAGAATTTTGACAAAGATCAAGCAAACATCACACCACAAAAATATCAGCCCACAAGTTGTCTGGTTCAGATAACATGTTTGTAATGCTATAATCATACTTACCGTGTGCTGTTGCTAACAATTATCCATGCGCAACATGAGTAACTGTCTGTCAGTTGTTTGGATTTAGAGTTTTAGCGCGGATAACTGTCCTTAACATTTCAGTAAGTTATTCTCAAGTGTATCTTGTATTAGGGTTCAAATAGATGTTGGCAGCTTGGTAATAGCTAGCTACTGTTAGAGAGGTGCTCAAAGATTCGGTAGCTGAAATCCCACTATCAAGAGATATTTTCATCTGAAACATGCGACCCAAAATACCAAAGAATTTTGCTGCACTTTTGCACGACCGTGATACTAAGACACAAACAAATTTTATTTGCATCTTTTCCTTAGGATTTAGTGTACTGTGACCACAGTTGTAGGCATTACGCGACAAGATCTGGCTCTTCATGAAACAAGAAGTCACGTGAAAAGAAGGTGGTCTTCAAATCCAATCCTCCCCTACATTTTGCCTGGCAAAACATTTTTCCAGGCAAAACATTTTTCCATGGTAACTAGCAAGTCCACGACAACCCAGCTCCTTACATTTTACTTGGTTAAACTAATTACACTTACACCTGAAAAAATTACAATAATAACATAAATGAAGGGTTTTTTCTACTGCAGCAGAATCGATCGGCTCTTTAAAATTCGAATTTATTGGTATATAGTATATTTTTAATTAACAAGCACATATCTCTAACAATAATATGTTGCACCCCACTCAAAGTAGAGGTCACTAAGCACTGAAACTCTTAATTGACGTCGTGTTTTACTTGAGGCCTAAAACTGTGACTGTCAATTAATGAATATGGCGATTATAACGGATTTTACAAATTTATGTAAAACTCTAAGCGAGATAGTGGTCATGATCATTGATTGTATACAGCAGCTCTGTCACCGTCTTGTCATCATTGCTCTTCCTAATGGGTTGTCGAATTGGAAGGATCAACCCCAATGGCCTTAAAATACGCATTCTCCGCATTCGCTACGCGCATCTGGAACATTGTCCATTCCTTTCTGCACCTTTCCCTCACCTGGGACCAGTAAATATGCAAAAGTGTTATCAGTAAACTTATATATGCGTTTTACCAACAAACAGTTAAATATATTTGGTGTCCAATAGATAACCCTTGTATCGTTAGAATAAGAAGCTCTACATACCCCTTGCCATGGTGCTTTTCCATTTTGCGGTTCACCCTATCGAAAGCCAAAAATTATTAAGTATTTCGTTCTATTATCTGAAAAAGCGTTTAGTAAGGAAATGGGAAATGAGAAATGATAGAAAGTGCTACTTACCTGGCTTCCAAGTGAGGGAACGGTTTGATGAACAATCCACTGAGAATCTACAACTCCTATCTTCTCATGCGCAGGCTGTTTTCAAGAAAGAAAAAAAAAAAAAAATTAACTTTGAGTTCCCTTGGAATCCCCACCAGGGAGGATAGAACGTGGGTCACTCACCTCTACACATTTTCTCAGGGCAAAGTCAAGACCCCACCCATGGACCAAGTCATTCTGCAATCATCCAGTATTGCAATAATAAAATTAGGTAACAAGCCTGCTAAATCAATTAAGGACACAAACAAGTGGTGATAACGAACAAGTTACAATATTTAATACCTGAATCATATGCCACACACAGCGCCAGGCACTTCTAGAAAATACTGGAGCCATGATTTCAACAAACCTGAATTAAAACAAGCGAACACAAATGTCAGACAAAAGGGAAGTATAGGATCAAATCTTATACAAACAACACTTAAAATGCTCTCTTTAGTATCTTAATATCTTACGCTGCACATGGAGGCAGATGTGGGTCAGTGCACCAGCCAGGTTTTTCCACTGTTTGTCTGGAATAATTGGAAACGAGGATTACAAGATTATTCCCTAAATTTTAAACTAAATCTTATATAAATAAATTTCAGTTTAGGTCTCATGATTTACTTGTGCACTTCACGATCGCCTCTCCTCTTTGTCATCTGCCATGTTAAGCCCTTGTTGGGTTCCAAACCAGGCTGTGAAATCTCCAAGCCATGCTTCCTCACAAGTTTTATGTATCTGGAATTAGATTGGAAAGGGAGGCATAAGAAAGTTTTTTAGTAGGCTAATAAATTCACCTAAAAGAATTACTTTGTAACCAACACTCACTCTTCTGCATTAAAATGCTCGACTCCCAGGTCTTCATCCCAGATAAATATGTAGTCATATGGGGCCACAATGTCAGGATGCAAAAATCGCTTGGCATACCACCTTTGACAAAAAAATTTAAGTCATAAACCAAGGAAGCAATTCATTATTGAAGTACAGATAGTAGTTAGCAATTGTGCATACCATTTAGTCTGCTTACGGACACTAACATGTATAGCTCGCTCAGACCACTCAAACTCATCCCATTCAGTTGTTTGGCCATCGTAATGAAAAAGAAGAATTGTAAAGTTCTCTGAAAACTGTGAGAGAAACATATTCAGTGACACATGTCCACCTCTCAGAGAGAGAGAGAGAGAGAGAGAGAGAGAGAGAGAGAGAGAGAGAGAGAGAGAGAGAGAGACCTTTTTCACTGCTGCATCAATATTCTTTTTCTGATTCAAACCCACGGTGAATGTTACAAGGTACCTTGGTTTGATGGTCAAGTCCTGCAATTGCCAACTTAAATGAATCACGGTGCAGTATATTGAAATCAGAAGTATTCTTATGCCTCCAAAAACAAAAATTCTACCAAAGGGGTAGATAAAAAAATAAAATAAAATAAAGAAGAAGAAGAAGAAGAAGAAGAAGAAATCAAATTATTCATAAAAACATCACCAGGTACATGTCAAATGATATTTTTTTTTTCTGGATGCCATATAAATTACCGAGTAACTCAAATCAGGATAACAGAGAACTCCATATCAAAAAATGGTTCCCTGAACACCAAATGCTAATGGAATCCATTAATACCATTCATTCTGCATTATCTTCAGTATATATTGGACCATTCCAGGCGTTGTGGAAAGTCCAAATTGTAACTATGTTGATTGCATAAGTAACAGCAGAATACACACCTCACTGGGCTTGCCCCATAATCTGCGCAAGTAGAAGTCTGACTCAGCTGCAAGAATTCCTGGTGGTAGTCTTTCTGCACCTCTAGGATTTGACGGCACCCAAATCTGCAGTAAATGTACGTGTAACTTCAGATAAGTAATGCCTATATAATGTGAATTTGGAATGCCAGAAGAGGAAGCTGTGAACTATATTGGAAATGATACTCATATTTTCAGCAATTATCAGGCCTCTCCTCATAGTAAAACAACATGAAAACGAAGCAAAATGGTCCCAGCATGCAAGTACAAGATTGCATATATGATTCAGTGATTACACGAAGCCACCTCATCTTACAAGGAATATAAAAGTAATGAGAGAAGATTGTGAACAATATCAGGGAAATGAAACCCCTTCTTTCTCAATCTGTCTCTTCTCCAAATCATATCAATGAGAGCGGGTTCAGTTGAGAATCATGGCTCCCACACTATAATCCAAAAACTATGACAATTAACCTTGGAAAGATTTACTTCTATTTTAAGGAAGTCCTTATTGAGCTTAATGGAATGATGATCATATGATCAATACTATTAAACCAGATCATCTCCGGCTGGGACTGATAAAAAATGATACTTTTCCCTCCCGTTTGACCAAAATCAGAAGCCAATTTAGGTACTGTAGTAGAACAGCACAAGAATCTCAAATGCATTTATTGAACTGGTTCTGGATTTGAATTACGAAGTAGCTAAGATTCAATGCACCCCTTAGTAACATACAGAGTTAACAGTGATGTAAAACCTGTCATTTTGGAATTTCTACTACTGCTAATGTCAGGGAGAGGAGGTATACCCTTCCTGTACCATTTGAACTCTGAGCTTTAGTTGAGCTATTATTACTCCTCGTAGAAGACCAAGCATTTAGAATTGTTTGCCTGGAGATGTCTGATTTCTGGTCCTCATTGTACGTTAGATCAACATTTGGAAGAAGGCTGGACGAGAGGTTCAGCTGTCAAATTTTACACACATTAATTATGTTTCATCATCTAGGTAAGTATTAAAGCGGAGCATAACAGATACCCGGAAAAAAATTAGCGCACCTTTGTTAATGACAAGGTTGGAAAGGATACACCTATCAAGAATCCAAAAACTACTCCTACAAAAGTTGTCACAATAAGCCTCATAGTCTCGTTTGGTTTTCTACCACCCGCACTGCAGCCAACAAGATGCAAATGTAGTTAGAGAAGATCAGATCTCTAAAATAAATTTAAAGAGCAACAAAAGTTAACTCATTCCGATGAAAATAGACTGTCACAAAATTTAACCTGCGTGAAAGGGTTCCCATGTTATTTACAAGCTTCTGACTATAAATTCACGGAAAAATGAACTGCAAGTACAAAGCGATAGCTGATCTGCATTATTTAACAGGTTTTCAGTTGAGAATTCCCCTTAAAAGAAATGATGACCCTCATGAAGGAACACAACAATTTAAGCAAGACTCTACGACTCAGTAATACAAGATTATACAACTACGAGAATAACCTGAACATTTGTTTCTATCAAAACAACACATATATCAGGGTTGACAAAATCGTAAAAGTAGATGGGCATAGCACTTACAACTCACAACCCAAAGCTGCTAACCTAACATTATTGATTATACTATCAAAAGGTTAAGGTGCTCCCGTAAGATGTTTTCTCTATATCTCTCTCAATAACAACATCGCACTTTTCCCTGTGCTTCAAATCGAACCCACAGAATACATTGACCATTTAACAGCAGAAACTGCATACTTATACTCAGACCTTTTTGAATAGACATTCTTCAAACGCAATATAGAGAAACAACAAGCAAGAAATCATGTGCTCGTTCCTCTTTGCCCTCTACAAGAACTCTGCCGAGAAAGAAGCAACCATGTGCTACCATTTGACAATCAGTAGCTAAAACAAAGTCACAAATCAAACACCCATTCAAAACCCTCCATGGTAAAGTAGACCACGTGTTCCCTTTGAATTAACACCCAAACTACATAACAAAGACCCACTTCCTCCCCCACTATTATAATTAAGACAGACAAGCAGCTGGGCTTGCTTAATTTCAAAGATAAAGAACACAACGACCAAAAGCATAAACCCGATCACTAAGTTAGCTCACATAATCAAACATATGCAATGTACTCATCAAGCCTTTCCGATCAAACATCTTTTACCTTAAAAATTAAATATAAAACTCCACGACCAAAACCGCAAACGAAACAGTACAAGGATCTAGCAAATTCGTAAATAGCGAGACAAAATAAATTGTAATAAAAAAATTGATATCTCGGATTTCTTAAAGCTGTGGCAATCAAACCAATTCAAACAGGAAAAAAAAAAGCAGAAAAAAAAAATTCAAATGCAAATATCAGAAGCTAAACAACTAATCGAGCTCAGCTGAGCAGCACTCTACCTCTCTCCCTTTTTTTTACCTTTCTTTTTTAATCTGAGTATCCAAACAGAAGCGTAAAAAGTGAATCAGAGAAATTGAAAAAGAACAAAACCGACCTCATATAGTTGAATAGCTGGGCAAGATCTGCTGTAGAGAAAAGTGGTTCAGAAGCTGAGAATCACGCGAAAAAGCACTTGCAGGACTTGGTGATCTCGGGGCACAATTAGCGTGAGAGAAATAATAAAAAGATATTATAAAACAAAAACAAAAACGCAAAGCAGCAATTTCAGTTTGAGAGCAAGAAAACTATGATTTTGTGATTTTGCAGAGGGTTGCGTTGTTTGTGTGTGTGTTTGGCTTTGGGCCTTCGGCAGTGACGATTTGTGTTGTTGTATGTGAATTGACGAGAGAGCTGGGAGACTTGGCTGGACTCGGGAGGGAAACACAAGGAGAGAAATATGGGGATTTTATATTTATCTCGCCAGAGATCTCAAATTAAATTCACTAAGTAAGAAAACCAGATTGCGAATTACCAACCTAACTTATTTTCAAAAATGGATTTTATTAGGATTTTGACCTTAACCAGACTCGTGATCACTCCTTAATTGGTAACCCACTTTATTTATTATTATCATTTCCATAAGCAAAATGCAACGGCTTTTCAGTGCTTTCGCTTTTTCGACTTTTCTTCTTGTTTTTGTTGTTGTTTTTTAGAATAAGAGATGATTTTTTACTCATAATCAAACAAAAGTATAAAATAATTATGTACCGAATATAGGTAAATCTTTTTTAGTGACCAAAACACAACAACATGTTAAATTGAATTGAAGAGAATCACACAATACCTAAAGATTATTACAATTCTCGATTCAGCAACTAGAAGCAAATGTACTAGATTTTTTTTTGTTAATGCTGGATTTTTGTTTTTGCTTCTATGTTTTGAATTTGTAAAGAAAATTGCAGGAAGGTGGTCAAGTCTATTGTGTCCTGCCTTTGCATAATTGCAGTCAACGAATAAAGGAAACCAAATTAATTTAGGATAATTTTTTTTACCAAAAAAAACAGAACTGTAAATTTTTTTTGCCAATCATTGCCGGTCTGAAATTAGCGTAATCAATAACCTCGAACTATATTTCCGTATTATGTATTGATGAAACACTTAATTTTCGATTATTTATTTTGAGAAAATGAGTTAGCTATTGGCAGTTATCCGATTATTACTCTCTAATTTTATTTTATTTTTGTTTCACAAAAATACTTGTATAAATTCCAAATATTATGAAAAAAAAAAATATCTCAACAAAACAGTGTCCCAAAAAAAAAAAAGGTAAGTATGGTTAACTTTTTTTTTTTTTTTTCCTTCCTTTGTACCCACCAACTCATAAACTTAAAAAAGAAAAAAATCCTATATACCAATACCATCATTTCCTACCACACTCTCGCTAGCTAGTAGAAAGGTTCAAGGATTGGAGATTCTAGAGACATTTTAAGTAAAAAAAAATTTGGGAATAAATAAATACGATTTTTTAAGGAATAAATAAATAGGATTATATTGCTGACATTTTTTCAAATATAAGTGCCTATAAACGATGCACTAAAAAGTATACCATTTCAAATAAGAATATAGCATTTTGTTTCAACTTTTTCTTTTACCTTATTAATAACTAGCTTCTTCGTACGCAATTCCGCGTTTGAGAGAGATTTTTTATTTTTTATTTATTTTAAAATTAAAAAAGATAATGAGTAGTTGTGTTTTATAAAAATAAGATTCATTATCTGATTTTTCTTGTAATTTTAAATTTTTTAATATGAAAAAGTGTGAATTTACCATATTATCCCCATTTAATTAATAATTTTAATTTTTAATATCTTTTGATATATATATATATATATATATATATAAATAGAAGAGAGTTTTTTATATATAAAAAAAGGGTCATGCTAGGGAGACCAACTTTAAATACTAACTTGTGTACCAACTCTCTAATAGAGGTGGAGCCCACCAATACAATGGGTACCACACTCTATTAGAGAGTTGGTACACAAGTTGGTATCTAAAGTTGGTCTCCCTAGCATTTTCCATAAAAAAATTATATATATAAAAACAAGTCTAAAACAAGTCTTGATAACAACCATATAAACCATATAAAAACAAGTCTTGATAACAACCATATAAACCGTTTCATAAGATAATAAATTAATTAATCAGGGAATCAGAATTTTTTCGGAGATACAGTCGACATGCGATTTTATGAGGCTGCCTAAATCATTGACTATGCTCGTCCATAGATTTCCACATTCATGGCGTCCATCGTACGGTAGAGAAGTTTCAAGGCGGCGTAGGAAGCAATCAGTCACCTTACTTTGGTTGACTTTGAAGTTTGACCCGGCCAATAAGAGGAGCCATACGTCAAGGACTGCCCCGGAATTAGCGTTTGAGGGCCAGCCAGTCCACAAGTGGGCCCTCCACCTCCAGCCATTTTGGTTTGGTGCTTCAACGTGGTGCCCAAATACTATTTAGTGGAGCCCACAACGACATTTTCGTAAACGCTTTAGCCACATCATCAAGTTTTAATAAAAACAGTATAATACATTCATCAAGTTTTATTAATTCGAAAAGAAAAAACTTAGGATTTGTTCATTTTTTTATGAAAATTGAAAACATCACGGTAACAGTTTTCGTTTTCAGTTTTTTTTTTTTTTTTTTTTTTTTAAGGGAAAGCTAGTTTTCAAAATCACTTTTATTTTTTAAAACATGTTTGGTAACAATTTCAGTTTTCAGTTTTTTTTTTCTTCTTTTTTATTCAACAATTTTACATCACTACCATACATAAAATGCACTCCAATTACCAAAATTCGGTATTTGAGACCTCTTGACTTGGACCATTCCTCTCGACTCTTGCGTTTGGCTGCGGACCCATGCAAAGCCTTGAGACCTCCATATCCTAAATTCACAGAAAAAAAATCATCCTAACTCCAAAAATTCATTGAAAAATACTAAGAACTCTTTGAAGCAAGCATTTTCATTATATGATCTCAAATTCACAATTTGACCCCAAAAAATTAAAAATTGAAATAAGTTACCGAACAACTTTTAAATAATTTTCTGTTTTCACTTTTAAAAAAATGAAAACTGAAAAATAGAAACTAGAAACTAAAAACTGGAAACTAAAATGGTTATTAAACGGGATGTTAATTATTGCTGACTAATTGATAGTTACAAAAGATGTTTGGTCTAAATTATTTGGATCTAAACAAAGTTAATATGAAATTACATTGCTTGCAAAGTAAAGAATTTAAATGTGTCAAAGAGAATGCCATGGGAAGAGTATCGATCATTCCGTCCTATTCAGATAAGGAAGAGAGAATTTATTGGCCAACAACTCTATATGACCACGACATAATTGGCATATCATTTCTCACAATTTATATAAAATTTGAGAAATAAATGAACAAAATATATACATGTCTATAACTTAAGTGTTTAAGAGTAGTTATCACTATACCTGAGATTTTATGTTTGAATAATCCATCCTCAAATATTGCTTGTATGAAAAATGAACAAAAATTTATTTTAAAAGAAGAAAAGGGTTAATTTGTATAATGAACCAATTCTATGATTCTTTTTGTTTAAAAGAAAAAGCCAGTTAACCAAACCCGCCAAGCAATGAGATGGATTTGACGCGTTTAGGCGCTGGGCAGTCGTGCACCAATGTGGTGGGGTTAGGGGTTTGGCTGCAGGTGTAGACTAGTGTAGGGTCCTTTGTGATGATGAGTAAGGTCATGGACATTGACAGCGATGAACTTTTGGAGTTAAACATTGTTTTGTTTTAAAATGATTTCATGATTGTTTTAAGGATTGAATGGTTCGTATCCTCTTTTGAAAAACCAAATCTCATCAAGTTCATGATTTCTTAAAAACATGAGTATTCGATCGATCCTTATGAATTTTTATCAAGTTAGGCCATCCACTGATTAGTCAAGAGGCCACAAATGGAGGACACTGGCTATGTGGGCCAATTCAATACCGTCCCTGTGGGTTTGATGGAGTTTGGTTAATGACCCAAACAACCAGGTTTGTAGCACACACACACAGACTTGACTTTTATATTTAATTTAATTTCGAATGATAGGGCCAAATATTTCATTAAAATATGTAAACGATGCGTCATAACCAAATCTAAACCCAGAAACTAAAATACAAAAAAGAAAAATAACCACTCCATCATTTGCAATGTCAATTTAGGAAAGGTATATTGATGAAGTGATGAATACAAGTAAACACGCTCAATAATCGAAGTCTGTAAGTCATTGTAGCCAGTAAGTTTGTAAGCTATGTAAAAACTTTTACGTATGAGTGATGGAATTATGAAACAACATTTGGTCCATATATGCGCCTTCCAATAGCCCTATTTCAACTTATTTCTGTACAAGAGTTTTCATGTTGTGGAAAGGGGAGTAAAATCTATACACAACTTCCTCGAAATTGCAAATTTTAGATGCTTCATCAATGAAACATTTTCCAAATTCTACCACCTCATTCTCGCAAATCATCAGATAGAGGCAGGATTAATTTTCTCTATTCCATACAATAATCTTACCGAGGACAGTTTCAATTCTTGTTACGCCTCCTGAGCAGGGCCATTAATCCTGGATAATTCCATGATACAAGGAAGCCAGAGTTCTACTCGAGTTCCACCTGCTCCAAGGGGAGCATCTGCGGTTCGGGGTGATATGACACGGACAACACAACCATAACTTTCGAGTATCTCACGAGCAACAGTCAGTCCAGCAACAAAGTTCCACGTCATGTTGTCTTCAACCATATTTTCTGATAAGAGATCGGCTCCAAAAGGAGTGAGAGAATGCATCTGCGTCTGAAGAAAAATACACCAACAATACAATAAATCTATGACCAAAAGTATGCGGTGAGTGACAAATGATGAATAGCAGAAAACTTAATTCTCTAATTTGTATTGTATATAGAAGATAAAGCTAGTATAGTTCAAAGTTTGCAACTATTACCATATAGTGCATATCAGGCCCATCATCGTCAATTACTACAAGAACACCACCTGCTGGTGCTCCAGTAGACACAATTTCTACCTTTCCCCCAGTATGTGTACGCAATAATGCACTCTCAATTAAATTGCTCAGAGCCTGTCGCAAAGCAGGTTCTTCTACAGCAACTTGCAATGATGTTCCAAGTTCATTCAGTTCTACTACACGCTGCTGGTTTTGAGCAAGAGGTCTTACAGCTTCAACCAAATCCGCCAGTATATCAGAAACATTGCATGGTCTTCCTGACATAATTGACAGGCGTTAGCAAAATGAAAATTGCATGTTTTAAAAACTCTCGTGCTAAGCATTCAGAAGGAGCCGTATGCAGTCATGAAAACTGTAGTGAAATACACAGTTCTATTTTATTTTTCATTTTCTTTGCAATCTGAAGTGATGAATCTCAGAATTTATAACCTACCTAATTCCATGTTGCTGTAAAGGAGCAAGGGCTAGAGGAGGCATGGGCATCTCCATATCCTTGGCTCCAGCATTTAGAGAAAGTTGTTCACCTGAAACTTGCATCTTAATGCTGGAACTATCCTTGGGAAGGTTATTCAATAACTGAGGCTTCCCTGAGTCAGGATAGGAATATGTTGAATCATGTTCACCGTAGCGCATGATACTAGCCTAGAAAAATCACATGCAAAAGTCAGTGTGTCTAGCCCATAGAGAGAATAATATAGAAGAACTTAAAAAATTTAAAGTTATTATCAGTCTCAGGGTCAAAGAATATATTGAACATGCATATCTCTGGATAAGTTGAAAAGGCATACAACAGTAGGGACAGTGTCCTAAAAATGGCAAAATGAATACTTGAAAACTGCTTATAAACAGACTATGACTCCTTGAAGAAAGTATAAGAAGCCTTAGTGACATGAGAATTTATATATATAAGTCTGGGTAGAGAGAGAGAGAGAGAGAGAGAGAGAGAGAGAGAGAGAGAGAGAGAGAGAGAGATTAAGTGCCTTGGTTAAGTAAACAGCATCCTGGAGTTGCTGCAGGGTATCTTTCATATGGTCGCCTTGCACCAGTATATCTTCAACAATGTCATAAGAAATCTGCATAAGCATATAATTCCAATGTAAATATAGGGCATAAAATGAATATCGGTAAGCTAAAAATTAAAATAAGTTATATAAGAAGGCAAACCTCACTTCTCTTCATATGCATGGATAACATTTTACTTAAAGTTTGAAGGCTAGAAAGAGGACCACGAATCTGGGAGAACACACGACAATAGGAAAATACAATCACTCCATAAGAACATACAAATCCCAAATCGCAAATGCAACAACAGTTGTCTTACTTGTTCAACCAGACTACTCATCCTGACATTGTTCTGCCAAGATGATTGCTGGAGGAGCATCGCTTTCTGCAAAGAGGTAAGCATGTCTCTAAGAAATTAAGATAAATGGACTTTAAAAGAAAAAATGAGTCATGCCCGCATTATTTCACAGTTAATACTGCATTCTGACAGTATAACACACACTACCTGATCCATAACATATGCCATCGCTAAAGACCGAGAAATGTTGATAGCATTTGATCTCTGCTCAGCACTAAACTTGTACATTGTTAATAATGGCTCTGGTTGATCCTCCAGATTCTGTGTATCCCAAGATTTGATATTGGAGCTCGGAGGCAAAGCATAGGCTTCCTCAGGAGTCAGGCGGTGAATCAAATCACAGCCCTCACACTGAACTTTCCCACCAGGTGGCGGCATTTCCATCCTGGGAAATTCAGCAACCAAGAAGCCCACCACAAAGGGGTGCTTCACCATGGGGAAAACCGCAGCTTTGCACTCGGCTATAACTTCCACCTACAAAATTCAATTTCCAACTGAATATACTCAGTAACAATATACATTATCAATCAACAACTAAAATTAAAGTCTAAAACCAAAAAAAATCAGTCATCTACTTTGTGATTGGAAAGCACTGCTTCGGCGGCGCGAAAACCAGTGGCAACACTGAAACTGCCAACTAATATCACAATGTCTGATGACTTAGCTCCTGGATGGCAAGTAACTCGACGAAGCTCCAATCGGTCCATCACATAACTACCAGCTGGCCTTACATACACCTATACATATATATAATCCAAAATAAATAATACAAAAACAGCACTAGCTAATTTGGAAATGTAATTAATGAACGATATTATCTTCTTTTCCATAAACTGACCGAGAGGAGAGCATCGGGATCGACGATTCGGCGAAAGATGTCCAACTGTTGATTACAGAGTCTCTGGAAATCGGGGCTGGGGAGTACGATGCCTCTCTTCTGTTCCTTTTCGATTCTCTGTATGAAGTCGACGGGGGAGGTGGAGGCTCTGCGAATGGCGGAGGCGACGGCGGAGGCAGAGGGGACCATGGAATTGGCTTCGGGTTCGCCATCGGAGGCAGAGTGAGTGACGTGACGGATGGTCTGGGGGGGGCTAGGGTTAGGGTTTTGGAGGGAGGAGGTTGAGAAGGCGTTGGTGATCAGGAGGTCATGGGGTCTGTGAGCGGAGGTGGAGTTGGCTTTGACGGAGGCGGGGAGTTTGTGGCAAATAGAGGGAAAGAGGAGCGTAGAAGTGGAAATTGATGGGTGTTGGTGAGTGGTTGCAGAGAGAAGAAGCATTTGGAGAAGGAGGAGGAGGAAGCTGCGCTGAGTTCAGTAGAGCGAGTCAGAGTAAGTGGACGGAGGTAAGAGTCAATCTGCCGATATAAGCAACTGATTTTCCGTTGAAGGCTTAAGCTAAGCAGTCAAACCGACAAAGCAGGCTAACCGAAATTACTGAATGCCATTTTCCTTCAAACGACACCGTTCCACGTCCCACTTGGCTTAAGCTAATAGATTTTCTGGTTGAAGACTGCGTCCCACTTGGCGCTACGCTGTTCAAATAAAAGCCTTTATCCAATTTTTTTGGTTTAAACCTTTATCCTCCTTTCCGTCTTCATGGTTAAGAATTTATTAAAGCTTTTCGTATGATTTTTTAAAATAAAAGCTATAGTTTAAATTATTTTAATTTTGATGCAAAAAACAGTTTACTTATCGTAGTCAATTGTCTTAATTCAAATAAAAATTACTTCAATGCGGTAGCCAACTGTCCTAACTCAAATATACAGCTTTATATATATATAATATTTAACAAATAATTTAATGATTAATTATGTCCATTTTTATTAATTTTAAGTGATGAATTAATTTATTAATATTCGACACCCTACTTGATTGAGTTTTTATATGTATGTAAAAAATAATTTAATGATAAATTTTATTCATTTTAATCTATTTTAATCGATAAATTGATTTACTTATATTCATCAGATTGAGCCTTTTACTTTTTTCATCAATGATTATTTTCGTTTATTAAAAATTAAAAAACTCCCCAACAGAATTAGTCAAAAAATTATTATTTTGGTTAAAAAAGAAGTCAAACATTGTCATAAAAACTATGAACTCATATTTTGAAATTTCTGTTTTTTCCGTTAAATTCATCTGCGAAAAATTTTCTCGAACCAAATTTATTTCAAAGTTCTGACCGCACTCCTAACGGCTCCTAGTTTGACCCCACGAACCCTAACTGCCCCCTCAAATCCTTGCTTTGACTTCCCACTTCACTCCGGCCCGTTACTTTCTGTCACATTTCTATATAGCCGTTGGGAGCCTCTGTTTCTGCCTCTCCCTCTCCCTCTCCCTCTCCCTCTCTCTCTCTCTCTCTCTCTCTCTCTCTCTCTCTCTCGGCAACAACGACTACAATCCGTACAACAATGGCGAGCTCAGAACTGGCCGTTTCGCATTCTGAGTCTTCAGCGGTTACCGCCACAGTAGATCCCATTACCGCTTCTTCTTCTCTGAAGCGGAAGAGACCCCCCATGATTGAGATCCCAAACGTCTTGCAAGAAATTAAAACCGAAAAGCTCAGAGATTTCACGCCAGAGAACGATGCCGTCTGCTTCAGTGGGATTGGAGTTGGGGTCTCCGCCGCCAAAGGCAAGAAAAAGTTTATGGAAGATACCCACAAGATAGTTTCTTGCTTACAAGGCAACAACTCCAAGAAGGTAAACAGTTTTTCCTTATTTATATGCTTATATATCTACAATCTTTTAGAGTTATTTTTTAATTGTAATTTGGTTTTTGCGTTGTTCATATGTAGGGTTTCTTTGGGGTGTATGATGGGCATGGTGGCAAGAAGGCTGCAGATTTTGTTGCTGACAATTTGCACAATAATATTCTTGAAATGATGGAAGTGCATACAGAAATAGAAGAGGCGGTTAAAGCTGGGTATCTGAAAACAGACCAGGAGTTCTTGAAACAGGTAATTGCAATTCTGGATTCTTTATTTGATGTTCACGACTGATTAATGTATGTGAGCCCTTAATCTGACATTTAAAATGTAAAAAAGTGAGGATTCGGTCCAATTCTTTTAGAAAACTTCATTGATGATTAGTCCTGATTCATAGAAAAGAAACGGTGTTCAGCGCATATGAATTGATTCCCATCTGAGTGCATTTCATTAAATGTTGAAGGTAATGTTGTTAGCTCTGAATAAATGTAATATTAGGCATATTTTATTACCAATTGGAGGTAATTCGCTGACAATGCTTGGTCTTCTTTCCTGACCTTTTGTATTATGGAAATCTTTATTGATGGCTGCGAGTAAATGCAGGGTTTAGGAAGTGGTACCTGCTGTGTCACAGCCTTAATTGAAGGGCAAGAGGTCGTTATTTCAAACTTGGGGGATTGCAGGGCTGTTCTTTGTAGAGGTGGAGTGGCGGAGGCTCTTACCTTGGATCATACGGCAGAACAGGAGGATGAACGCAAAAGAATAGAGAATGAGGTTTTTAACATAATCATTGTCACAATTACATTACATGGTACTGACATACAAGAGACAACTTAAAGTATTTGATGACAATTGTTGATATTGTGATCAGGGAGGATATGTAGAGTTCCACCGAGGAGCATGGAGAGTTCATGGAGTTCTTTCTGTTTCTAGAAGCATTGGAGATGCTCATCTGAAGGACTGGGTGCTGGCTGAGCCTGAAACAAAGATCCTACAGCTCACTCCAGATATGGAATTTCTTGTATTGGCTTCGGATGGACTGTGGGGAGAGGTATGCAGCGAGATTTTTATGCATGAAAAAATCCATGTTAAATTATGGAATTATCTTAAAAAAACAGGCACATTCTTATCCTGTTTGTGCCATTCTTATCTTAGCTCATCTTAGGTCCACCTTAATGGTTCTGAATTTACTTTATATTGACTTGACTTTTGCATAAATAGGTCTTTGTTATCTTAGCAGATATGCTGGGTCAGGTGTTGGGATGGCATATGTTTTAGGATAAAACTTAGGTTAGGTCACCGATATTAGATTTATTAGTTTCCATTTATTTTCACTTTTGCAGCATTAGCATCAACGTTAATGGCATATCATCTACATATCCCTGTAGCATGAATGAGGTATCCGAGCCTACATCCCTGTTGAAAATTATGAAAGTCAGTCCTTTCAAACTTTGATGTTGATGGTTTTTCCTAGGTTGGCAACCAAGAAGCCATTGATACGGTGACCCGATTATGTTCAGTTCAGAAAAAATTGGGACCCTCAGGAGATCTACTGAAGGATAATGAGGAGGACTATGGCTGTGTTAGTGTGAGCCCTTCATCAAAGTTACGAAGAATTTCGCTAGTTAAGAAACTTAAAGGCACACAATCTCCAGGCTATAAGAAGACAGTCAATAGCTGGAAAGAGAGTGAGAATGACTTCCCGAGTGAAAATGAGAGCCCTCCATCGAAGTCAAGAAGAATCTCTTTAGCAAAGCGAGCAAACATGAAGAATGAATCTCCCATAAAAGAGACTCAATCTCCAGGCTATAAGAAGACTGACAATAGCTGCAAAGATAGTGAGAATGACTTCGCGAGTGAAAATGAAAGCCCCGCATCGAAGTCAAGAAAAATATCCTTAGTAAAGCGAGTAAACATGAAGAACGAATCTCCCGTAAAAGATACTCAATCTCCAGGCTATAAGAAGACAGTTAATAGCTGGAAAGATAGTGAGAATGACTTTCCAAGTGAAAATGAAAGCCCTCCATCAAAGTCAAGAAGAATATCATTGGTAAAGCGAGTAAATATGAAGATTCAACCAGCCTCCGGCGGACTGGTGGCTGCTTGTAAGGAGCTTGTGAACCTTGCATTGAGTAGGGGTAGTTTGGACGACATCACAGTGATGATAATTGATCTAAATCATTTCAGATGCCAGCTCAATTGATTGGCATTTCTGCTCTTGCAGTACGCCTTTCTCCTGTAGTTAAGGAACCTTACAGAAAGCTGTGCAGGGTCTAATCTCCTGAATTCTTTAATTGCCAGTAACAACTTTTCTCTTTCTTAAAAGCTCAATGATAATGCTAATGGCCACTCTTTCGTTAGTACTTCTTTCTCACCTTTGATGTATCTGCATCTGTATATTAATCTAGGAATTGCAGTACCGAATATTAGTGGTGATAAATGAAGCTTCAGTTGGCTGCTCATGAAGATCTTTGTGTTCATATATGAGAAGTGAATCACTGAGAACTAAAATCATAAATGAAGCTCTAATTGTCGTTCAGAAAGATAACACTGCTTGATTGTTCGAAAAAGTCATTAATTTGCGTCATCAATTGTGCTCTTATATGGAAAGAGCTAATGAATTGCTATTGTTCCCCCACCAACTTCTCTAAATACAGAGACTGTAAATCTGCCTCCCTAATCCCTTGGCTGTATTTTACTCTCTTAGATAGATCAACATCCCTAGCTATCACTTGCCCGTATCTTCGTTTTCCTCGTCATGCCTCCCATGTTCAAACTACAATGAACTGAGTTATACAGTTTATATCTGCATAATCTTACTCAAACTCAAGAGTAGTGAAGAATTCCTCTCATTTTCTGCACCCTGCCACCCAGCATTCCTGCTAACTACTAACTTTTCCACCACTATACAAATACTGTTCAATTATGAAGTTTAAAAAAACACCTGGTGAAACAGTACAAAGCATGTGGAAGTATAATAACCCACATCGTAAATCCAAATTATTTATATATATATTTTACTTCGTTAGTCTCCTTTACCCCACCCATATGCTCTCCCCTGATATGAATTTTAGTTCTTTATATTCTGGTACACTGTCACATGAACTTCATATGTGATGAAAAAGGGGTAGTTGCTTTTTTCCATGCAAGAAAAGATAGATTTATGGGGATCAAACTTATCTTCAACCCAAACCACTTCCAAGAAGAAAAAAGTCGGTTTTGTTAAAAATAGAAAGGGCAAAACAGATTGGAAAGCTTGCACGGCTTAGATGCATGTAAAACGTGTTACTCTTAAGTTCACCCTCCATCCTCACTTGTCTCTGCCTCTAAAGACTGCCAGTTTGGAAATTGAGTCATTAGCCTGTGGCTCGATTGATAACATGCTGCCAAGAAAAGCTTCGTGCCAAATCTTATGGGTGAGATCTTAGCCAAACCAACTCATTCATCTTTGTCTGTCAATGCCTTGTAGTCTGATTAATTTGATCAAGACTACATATATATCCTCTTCATTTCTTCATATAAATCAATCACCTTTCTTAAAAATCATTGGGTAACCATGCATGATCCAATTGGAATTCCTGCTTGCTTTTCATCCGGTACTCAAAGGCCGGTTGATGATCCAAATCCAACGAGCGTGATCAGGGCAGGACAGAGTGTGTTCATGTCAGTGTACAGCACAAAGATAGCTGGTCAGTGCCGTCTGATCACCATCACTTGGTGCAAGAACTTGTTGCTACATGGCCTCTCTGTTTCTGTTCAAGGCCAAGATGGAGACGAAGATTATCGTTGTAAGGTTGAGCTGAAGCCGTGGTACTTTTGGAGGAAGCAAGGCTCCAAGCAATTTCTGGTGGATGGCAGCACAGTTGATGTGGTCTGGGACCTAAAAGCTGCAAAATTCAACGGAGAAACCGAGCCGCGATCGGACTATTATGTTGCTATTGTGTGTGAAGAGGAGGTGGTGTTGCTTGTTGGTGATCAAAAGAAAGATGCATACAGAAGAACAGGTTGCAGGCCATCACTCATAGAACCCATCTTGGTTTCAAGGAAGGAACATTTGTTTGGCAAGAAGAGATACTCAACAAGAATCAAGTTCCATGAAAAGGAAAGCTTTCATGAGATTTTGATTGAGTGCAACAACATCTCTGCCACTGGGGCTGATCCAGAACTGGAGATAAAGATAGATGGGAGCATAGCTCTCCATGTCAAGCACCTCCATTGGAAATTCAGAGGTAATGAGTGTGTTGATATAAACAAAACTAAAGTTGAAGTTTATTGGGATGTTCATGATTGGCTCTTCAGCTCTGGGCCAAGGCATGGAATGTTCATTTTCAAGCCAATATCATCTTCATCACCAGAAACTGCGCAGTCAACCCAAGAACAAGCGTTGACTGAAAAGTCAAGTTGTGCAGCAGAAGAAGAGGATGACAAGGCAGGTGGGTCATCTGTATTTTCCTTATTCGTTTATGCTTGGAAGGTGGAATGATGATTGTGTTCAAAGTGGTTCATTAACACACGTTATTGAAGTGATTAATTAGCAACATTATTGCATTAAACATGAGCAAAGGGAATTAAGGGAAAGGGATTAATTAAGGCTCCACGTTCATGCACATTTTGGATTTGGAGGGTAGACCCCTTCTTCTACAATGAGGTTCCGCATATGAACAGATGGACCCAACTGGTTTGGGATTTTGCTTGCTACAGCTGGAATTGAATAATATGGAACATGATTAGACAGGGCCAGATTGGATCACATTTACATGCCCAATAATCCCCCAATCCCAATCACCCCAATTACCCATTTTCGTTTTATAATTGCTCTATCACGTATACGTGGATCATCTTTATTTTTATTTTTTAAGTTTCCTTACTTTTTCTGTTCATATTTTGTTTCCTTTTATTATTATCGTTGAGTGTTTAAAGAAAATTTTTAGTAACGATGTATAAATAAATGAGAGTCAAATTCTTATCGCGGATTTGAAATATTTACAACCGATCACTTGAATTATAACATATTTTGTGTATAACCAGAGCAGAGGATCCGAACTCATAATTTGGATTCCTAGTCAATGATCTGACCATCCAATCTTACGAATGATGACTGCTTTTGGGCAGGCCACACCTGTAAATAGACATGTTGGCTAAGTTACCAAAAGTGAAAACCATACGAAATAAAGAAAGATAAAAAGGTAAAAGTCTGGGGGTTGGCCCATAACAACATGCCTACCACGTGACATGAATGTAACCTAAAAGACAGGAATAGATTCCTGCATGAGATGGATGGGCCGTTGGTGGCCCATATACTTTTGCTTCATATTCTTGTTTCGCAAAAAAACAAGCCCAATAATTTATTCTAAGTGAAAAGGTTGTTCACTTCTCACTTGACACTTTTGTAAAGTCCTTTTAGAAGATGAAAAAGGCATGTGGAAAGGCAAAAGAAGAAAACACACCACAAGAGATTAGTGATTCAGTGGTCCTTTCTACTTCTACGACAGGCCATTTTCAAAGGGTTTGGCGGGTCCGAAAAGGAGCCTTTCACAATTTGTTGGAATATCCACTTGTTCGCGGCCTCAGTGTAGTGGACCCCATCCCAGTTGATCTGAACCGTCGGATCATTGCATGATTTCGCGATGACCGTCTCGATGCCGTTGATCGTCTTCTTGGTCCCACATTTCGCGTACCTGTTGTAATTATATTTCCCACCATGCCCGCAACATGCTATAAGGGGATTCCCAAATCCTACATTACAAATTCAAAATTGTGACTTGCATTGTAGGGTAGATTCAAAATTCATCTAAAGTTACCAAACTCACAAAGTGAGGTAAAGTGTTACCATATGTTTTGGTTTGGGTGATAAGGGTGCGCTTTACTGAGTAGACATCAACATAGGTGATTGCAGCCAGTGGAAGATCTTTCTTAAGGTGAAGCAAAGCTTCCTTTAGTCTTTGGTTGAAATATTGGGCCACCTCATTGAACTGATCTGCACACCCATATTTATCTATTTGGGCCGGGTTGACGAGGAAGCGGTCCAGAACGTAAGGGAGGCAGCCCAGTGGGCCTGTGTTATGTATCCAATATGATCTTCCTCCTTGTTCATCTACAATCTGTACATATAGAAGCAAACATGCCAAATTAATTGTTGCAGAGACTTGTAACTCAAGTGGTTAATAGTATTTATCCCTGCATCCGAAATCTTAAGTTTGAAACTCTAGAAGGTAACCTAAAGAAAAAAAAAGGAAAATATGGTCAACCTTAATGGCATGAGAGAGCTGGCTCAGTACATCTGGAACATAAGCCTTGACTTGTTCTGTGGTGAGGTTGAGTTTGTAGCCAGCAGTGAGATCATTTTGGCCAATGTCAAAGGTATAAAGGGCTTGAGAAAAATACTCTTTCTTGGGCAGCAATTTACCAAATACTTCACCTATTTGCCCATTTTGAAACAATCCCAACTTCATCAAACAACAATTTTGATGCAAGAAATGGTAAATAAAGGAAGTGGAAGTAAAATGAGTAACCTTTTTTTTGATATATTTGGGATCTTGTACGGAAGTCCAAGAATTGAACAAGCTGCACATCTAAAGAAATGGGGCTGACCCCAATTTGTGATATGGTTGTGTTTGGGGGCCTTATGGTTGATCCAGCTGTGGCAAAATTGGCTCCATGGCTGAAGTTTGAACCCACCGAGTCCAGAAAAGCACTCAGATGAGGCAATCTCAAGCTTTCCGCTTTGAAACAAGGAGGTTAGAAGAAGATGCAAGTCAAAACTGCTTTGTGGATGGATATGGACGGAAGTGATAAAGTGAGAAAATTTTAGGAACTTTTAGAGATTGGTTAAGTGAGAAAATTTCAATTTAAGAGAGTAAAATGAGACCGAGTATTTGTTTTAGGAAGTGAAACAGTAAATAAGCCTAATAATAATCAGTAAATTTAGACATGTAAAAAAACAAGGACTTCAGATTCAGGTCGAGTGTGTCACTCTCTGCATGTTTGATGCATTATTTAATCTCCATGCTTGGTATAGGATCGAAGAACAGAGCCCAATACTTTTGGCATATTTGGCATATTGTTTTTAACTAAAGAACGCATGCAAAGGCTGAACTTTTGTCCTGTTTTTCAACTTGGTAATGATAATATTGGTGGATCCAAATCCTTCATGAAATGGAGTCACATGCAGCACAGTTTCAAATCTGACGCCAGTAAAATCAAAAATGAGTTTCGTTTTTCAAGTTTGCCAAAACCCTTTCTGCATCTAATAGGATATGTCCTCGAGAATTGAGAAAACGACCATAACATTATAGCAAAGGGCAAACAGAAACAGAAACAAAAACATGACATTGTTTTGTAAAGTTGGTGAAGAGAGTGAGAGAGAGAGAGATTTAAGGAGCAAAGAGAAGTTGCAGAGGAAGTACCTATGAAGTCAATTAGAAGACGCCCATCAGAGTAGCGTCCGGATGGGGTGCGGAAATAAGTCTCTCCATTTGGGTAAGGGGCTTGTCCAAAAGCTGCAGACAGGCCCCCGGTGTCTGAGTTTGAGTCCCCAAAGTTGAACATGGCCGGGAAAGAGCATGATCTTACAGAAATGCTAAGACTCGGAAGCACTAATGTTGCCCAAATTACAAGGCCAAAGAGAACATGATGATCTCTTAGTCTTAGGAGGAAGCGAGTTTCCATATGTGTAGACTATTGATAGAGAACTATAAATGAAAGAAGAGAGCATAAAGTTTTTATAGTCTTACTGTAGAGAAAATGAAGAATATGACAGTTGGGTCTGTCTTTATCTGCTTCATGCTTAATTTAATTTAATCCATCAAGAATATGACAAAACTGATCCATCAAGAAAAAAGGAAAAAGAAAAGCAAAAAATATTATGGTGGCCTTGAGTGTTTTATTTAAATAGTGAAAAGCAGTGACACTTGATCTAATTTTCAATGAGCATGCTGCTGCCTATGGCAAGCCATTTTCAATGGAACTGGTGGGTCAGAATATGAACCATCTACAATTTGATCAAAGACCCTTTTGTTAGCTGCTTGAGTGTAATGAAACCCATCCCAATTTACCCAGAGTGATGGGTCTTGGCATGCCTTTCCCACCAATATTTCCCTGCCATGCACCTTAATCTTTCGACCACAGTGCAAGTTGTTGTTGTACTTCCCTCCTAGACCACAGCATGCTCTTATTGGTTGCTCAAATCCTGCAATGTATTTAGCTCAACAAATTCAAATCACTAGTCCATCCAAATCACAGGTGTATGTTCAAGTTTAGCTTACCATGTTTTTTGGGTTGGCTAATGAGGGAGTATTTGGCTGAGTAAATATCAACATATGTGATTGCGGCCAATGGTAGTTCTTCTCTTAATTGGACCACAACTTCTTTCAATCCATGGTTGAAAAACTGAGCAACTTCATTGTAAGGTGTGGCACATCCGGCCTTGTCTACCTGAGAGGCTAATACCGGTAGGCGGGCCAATACGTAGGGGAGACAGCCTACAGGACCCGTATTGTGTATCCAAAAGTATCTACCTCCTTGATCGTATACATTCTGTATATATGTAACAAACAACCACATGAGCTTCAAATGAATGACTAGAAAGAAAACCAATCCATTTAGTGAAGTTATAAAATGTTGTTTAGGGTTTAGCTTGTTGGATTGCTCATCACCTTGACAATGCTTTTGAATTGATTGAGGACATCAGGAACATAAGCTTTGACTTGGGCAGTGGACATGTTGAAGAAAAAGCCGGCTGCTAAATCGTTCTGACCAATATCAAAGGTGTACAATGCACGAGAGAAATCTTCTGCTTTAGGCATTAGTTGTTCAAATACTCCACCTACATTGCAAATCATCTTCTCTTTTGAATGCACACAATAAGGCAAGTTTTTCCAACCAATAAATAAGAAGATATATATTATCAGTATATAAGTAGCATTTGTGACCTTGACTACGAACAATTTGGGATCTTGGAGGAAAATCATAGAACTCGTCGTATTGAACGTCCAAAGAAATGGGGCTAAACCCACTCTGATGAAGAGTTGTGTTTTGAGGTCTGATGGTTGAGGCTGCCGTCGCAAAGTTGGCTCCATGACTGAAGTTGCTCCCCACAGAATCAAGATATGCGCTAAGAAATGGCAATCCGAGGCTGTTAGCTGAAAACAGAGGATTCAATTCAATCAAGGCAATACTATTACATTGGATAATCTGAGGAGGTTGATTTTCTTTTTTCACTTGATGCAGGCTGAGATGCCATACATATTTTGTTTTGGCATTTTTGGTAGCTTCCAAACTCATTCAATTATGTTCATCCAAACCTAAGTCATGAACTCAGTTTAGTGGTCAACAAACAAGAAGTACATGAATTCTTCATTGTATATTAGTTTCAAAGTTGAGGTACTAGCTATCATATTTTTGTGACAAAAACAACTTTCTGTTTACTGGTTTATGGAAGAAGATGGTACTTAAAATGAAGTACCTATAAAATCAATGACAAGGCGGCCATCGCAATAACGACCTGCTGGGCCGTGGAAGTAGGACTCTCCATGGGGTGGACGAGCCTGGCCAAAAACTGCAGAGAAGCCACCGGTGTCAGAGTTTGAGTCCCCGAAGTTGAAAATAGCCGGGAACTTGCATGAAGTTGAGGCCAAAACCAAGCATGGTGCCAAGCTCACTGAGAGTGACACCAAAATAGTGACAACTAGTGTTTTTGAGAAATGTGATTCCATTATCATGTATGGGACACAGAGACTGAGGGAGAGCATGAAACTTTTGTAGTCTTAACAGAGAAGATGAAAATAGAGACTAGGAGGGCCATTAGGTCACCACTTAAGGGTCTTTCTTTATCTGTTTCTTGCTTAAGTTAAGGGATTACATTGACTGACCCTGAATCCAAGCAAAAAGAAGAATTAAAAACAAAAGATTCTAATGGCCTCAACATATTTTATTTGAGTACAGCAAAGGGTCACATGTGATCTAATGAGCTTGCTGCCTATGGCAAGCCCTTTTCAATGGAATTGGTGGGTCTGAAAATGAACCATCTACAATCTGATCAAACACCCTTTTGTTAGCTGCTTGAGTGTAATGCACACCATCCCAATTCACCCAGAGAGATGGGTCTTGGCATGCCTTTCCAACCAATTTTACTTTGCCATGAACCTTAGCCTTTCCTCCACATCCAATGTGCAAGTTATAATTGTACTTCCCACCATGACCACAACATGCTCTTACTGGTTCCTTAAATCCTGCAATATTTTGTATTACATGTCAACAAACTCAATCACTAATTAATCCACCCCATAAAGGAAGCGATTTCGATTTAGCAAGAACTTACCATGCTTTTCGGGTTGGCTAATGAGGGAGTATTTGGCTGAGTAAACATCAACATATGTGATTGCAGCCAATGGCAGATCTTTTCTTAATTGGAACACAGCCTGTTTTAATCCACGGTTGAAAAATTGAGCAACTTTATTGTAAGGTATGGCACATCCGGCGTTGTCTACCTGAGCGGCTAATACAGGTAGGCGGTCCAAAACGTATGGAAGACAACCAATGGGACCTGTATTGTGTATCCAGAAATATCTACCTCCTTGACCATATATGTTCTGTGTATACATAGCAAGCACATCATTTTCAAATGAATGAAAAGCCAAATTAATCACAGTTTGGATTGTTAATTACCTTGACAATGTTTTTGAACTGATTTAGGACATCAGGAACATAAGCTTTTACTTGGGTAGTGGACATGTTCAAGAACAAACCGGCCGTTAAATCGTTCTGGCCAATATCAAAGGTGTACAATGCACGAGAGAAATCTTGTGCTTTAGGCATGAGTTGTTTAAAAACCCCACCTGCACATACATTGCAATTGATTTTCTGGTTTAGCATACAATCATGCAAGTTTTTTTAGGTAGGATAGATGTACATAAGTAGAAATGACCTCGATTTCGAGCAACTTGGGATCTTGGATGAAAATCATAGAACTCATTGTATTGAACGTCCAGTGAGATGGGGCTGAAACCACTCTGGCGAAGAGTTGTGTTCTGGGGTCTGATGGTTGAGCCAGCCGTGGCAAAGTTGGCTCCATGGCTGAAGTTGCTCCCCACAGAATCAAGATATGCGCTAAGAAATGGCAATCCGAAGCTCTTAGCTGAAAACAGAGCATTCAATTCAATCAAGCCAATAGTATTAGATAGTGGATGTTGGATAAGTCTGAAAACAGTGGCATTTTTGGTAGCTTCCAAATTATGTTCATCCAAAATTACACGTGACATTCTGGTAGTTTCCTGGTGAAGCGTCGGTGGATTGATTCCCTAAACTTTTAAAGCAACATTTCCAATTATATATCTATTATATATGAAAATGATTGGTAAGCTAGTACATGAAATTTATCATTGTTCATTATTAGTTTCAGACTGTAGCTTAACAGTGAAGATTAAAGTACCTATAAAATCAATGACAAGACGGCCATCGCAGTAACGACCTGCTGGGCCGTGGAAGTAGGACTCTCCATGGGGCGAGCGAGCCTGGCCGAAAACCGCAGACAAGCCACCAGTGTCGGAGTTTGAGTCACCAAAGTTGAATATAGCTGGAAATTTGCACGAAGTTGAGGCCAAAGCCAAGCATGGTGCTAAGCTCAGTGAGAGTGACACCAAAATAGTGAGAACTAGTGTTTTTGAGGAATGTGGCTCCATAATCATATGTCAGTGAGTTTGTAAGAGAGAGAGAGAGAGAGAGAGAGAGAGAGAGAGAGAGAGAGAGTTGAGAGAGAGGAGGAACAGGGCAATTATTGTAAGTAAAACAGACAGTAGATATAGTGCTACATATGATATAGATAAGCTGGTGACAGAAGAATGAGGTGTATGATTGACTAGAGAAGGTAATAAACTGTGGAGATTGGAACAGAATTGTTGAAAAGGAAAACAATTTAAAAAATAATGATATCTTATTAGAAATCAAATCAGCAGGACTTTCTCTTTTTGCTTTTTACCTTGAAATGGGCTGAGCAAATCCCTTTATCAGCTTTGACGGGAAGCGCTCTGGCGTTTTTGAAGAAGGATCTTTTGGTTTCAAATTTCAATTCAACTTTGGCCATGAGAGAGTCTATAAAATTTGAAGATCCCATGAAAGACAACATGTTGACTCCATGGCCCAATGGATAAGGCGCTGGTCTACGAAACCAGAGATTCTGGGTTCGATCCCCAGTGGAGTCGCTTATTTGCATAATTGTTTTATTTTTTTTCTCCTCATTCCATCCGGCAGCCAGGTTTCATCGAAACCCAGTGGAGTCGCTTACCATGCTTCTCTGCTTCGCTGATAAGTGTGTACCTTGCGGTATAGAGATCGACATAAGTAAGAACTGCCTATTGCAGCTCAAGAATAAAGGGCAGCTGCTAATCATTACCTCTATTGTCAAAGCTAACTTCGTCCATAGTCTTCAACCTTAATCCAGCATGAAGATCGTTTTGTCCAATGTCTAATGTGTACAAGGCCTTGGAGAAATCTCTTGGTCTTGGGAGGCTGGTCCTTTTATCTGAAAACCAATCCATAATTGAGTGCAACATAATGAATTAATGGTTCAAGTAATTTCCTCTATAACTCTTCTTCAGCAAACATATTGTCTAACCTTCAGTGAAAACCTCATTTACACGTGCTTTGAACTGCGCAAATTGTGAAAGCTGTAGGTTAAGAGAGATGGGGCTATATCTTGCTTCAAACATCCTGCCATCTAATGGCTGAATTGTAGATCCTCCGGTTGCGAAACTTGCTCCATGATGGAAATTTGATCCGAGAGAATCCAGATAAGCACTAAGAAATGGGAGACACAACCTATGAGCTGCAAGATTGTCAAAAGAAGTTCATAAGTAGCTTAAACGAAGGCAACTAGACATATTCACATATTGTAAATTATGCTTTGGTACAATAATAATTACAAAGCATGGTGAGGAACAGAATGAGCACATAAGACAGTAAAATCCTGCATTAAAAAGATGTTCCAACCTCTAAGTAACTAGGCGCTGAAAGAAAATTGCATACAGGAGATACAGAAGAGCATCCAATCCATCACAACAGTCCATGTTCTAACCTATAAAATCGATGATGAGACGCCCATCTGAGAACCTGCCTACAGGTTTACCAAAGAAGGTATTTCCATAGGGGGTAGGAAGCCGAAAAACCACCCGTGTCGGAATTTGAATCACCAAAGTTGTAGATTGCTGGAAATTGACAAGCACTACTTGATTTATCTTGTGTTCCAAGGCCCAAGAAGATTGAAAGAGCACCAACTAAAACAACTCCAACTGCCACTGCTTCCACACTCTTCTTCAGTCCCCAGGGCCCTCTCCACCATCTACTGATAGTAATAAACCTCACACGGTCCATATGAACCTCTTTCTGCTTCCCTCAGACGAAGAGATTTATCATATAATGTGATGTGAACCATATCAATTAGAAGTTCCATAAGATAAGAAGAATCATCACAAGGAAAAAAAAGTAGCATTCTTCATATCATTCACAAGGAAAAAAGATGGGGCTGAAACTTTACCTTGATCAATAGGTGATGGTGGTTTCTGCAGAAGTTGTACTTCTCTTTGTGGTTAATTAGTAGAAGAAAAGAAGCTGGTTTTAGGCTTTATAAAATCGGTAGAGAGGAGCCTTACAAGTAATATATTTTAGGTCAACTCGGCTGCTAGCAGAATGTGACAAATGAACCATATGAAATATATAAAAACAAAGGCATTGTGGTATCATCATCATCACCATCATCATAAACATGATTGGGTTTCATTTGGATTTGGTCTTCCACGTAACATAAACAAAGTAGAAAACCAGCGTCGGAATTGGGGGGAGCCGCAAAAGGATTGGGAAAGATCCAACGATTTAGACTGCGCCACATGGTCGTTTGAATTTATTCAAACCCACCAAGCGAACAAGTATTTTTTTTCCCACCAACCGGGAAACCTCGATGTCATTGAAAGAGGTTACGCTTATGAGATTGACACAAACGCAACTTTTTCTCATTCTGCTCATCTCAAGTTGTGGGATTGGTTCGGTAACACCTTTTAATCAGGATATGGCCTATTAAACTTGGATTTGTTATAGCCTATTGGCAAAAGTCGAAGATTCATTTGCGTAAATTTTCTACTAAATTCCGTAGGATTTACACTGTTAAGCATTCACAACGAGAGAGAGAGAGAGAGAGAGAGAGAGAGCATCATGCACAATAGAACCAAATTATCTGTATAACACCCAGACAATTGTCACAAAAATAGACTAATGAGTCCCATAGTGTTCAGTAAATGTGGATCCTAAGAGCAATACAAGGCTCCTTCATATGAAACAGACAAAAGAAAGAAAAAAAAAGAAAAGTAATTTGCAATTTTACATAGTTTCAAGATGTAACAATAGATCAAGGTAAGAGTTCCCAGTGCCGGTAATCAATAATGCTTGCTCCATTTCCAAGAGCAAAATGAAGAAAACAAAAAGAGTGGGGCAAAATATTATTTGGTTCAGGTTGTCAAAAGTAGAAGGCAATTCAATGAATCCATAGAAACAGCACACTTTCTCACCATCTTTCTCTTGACCTTGCCCTGCCAAACAACAAGAGCCAATACATTATATGCATTTTGAGGCATTCACAACCAAACCTTAGTTCCAAAAGTACCGTAATATGCTGACTTCGAAGGGAAAAATTTAAGGTAAACAAGTGGAGAATACATACATTGCAAAGCATAACAGATCAAGTTTCTTCCTTAAACAGGTTAACTTCCTCCCTATGACTGTAAAAAGGAAAGAGAAGAAACGCATTATCCTCACCTGCCCATGTCTCTGTTCCCCAGAAATCCTCTTTCCCTGCCACCTTGAAATGACCTTCTGTCATCAAAAGGCCTTGTCCACGCATCTCCTTTGCCATGTGAGTGAGGCCTATCGATGAATTCCGTACTTCTAGAATCTTCAAATGACCCAGATTGAGAAGGTGTCCTGTCAAGAAAGCTACCAGCCCTGCCTGCTCCAGACCCAGGCCGGCCTGCCCCAGACCCAGGCCTGCCTGCCCCAGACCCAGGTCTATCGATGGCCTTCTGACCAAAGCGAACTTTGTCATCCAAATCGTGGATCAGTGTCTCCAATTCCCTTTCCTTCTGAAGTACTATATCGCGTAGACTTGCCTGGTCACCACCAGACTCTTGCCCAGTTTCGCTGTTCGTTTTATCTGGAGATTCTTTCTCAAGTTCCTTCTTTAGATGATCAATTTCTTCCTTTAACTTCCTTTCCTCTTCTGTTTCGAGTCTGCACAAACGGCTAAGGGATCAAGAACAAAGCTTCCATAGGACAAACACAGGTCACATATAAGCACCACCAAATTTAGAAACCAAAGAAGATTGAAAATAAATAGTTTGCCTACTGCTTAGGAGACAAATTACTTGAGTTTATTGGTCAGGTTTCATATGCCACGAACATTTTGCAATGCTAAATTACATGCTACTGGAAAATGTAATCCAATCAACATACTTGGATAAAGGTAATTCATAGACCTGCCACTTGAACTTTTCCACATCTTTAGTACTAGAAAAACCACTCTCCAGAAACACACTTATTTTTTCACACCAACATGCCAATAAGTTGGCCTCAGATAAGTCAAACAAATACATGAGTTGATGATGTGTCCATCATTATCAACTTTGAATATTAAATAAGTGAACTCACAAGTATCTTGTGACAATATGAAACTCATTCACCAAAGAAAAAGAAACCAGGCTGTATCAGCATAACATCCAGACAACCCCAATTATACTATTACAATGACATAAGAAGTCAAAAGGCATACATACTCTCTGCATAGTTGTCTGTAATGGATATCTACTCCACCACAGAGGGGACACACAAACACACAATAATAGGACAAAAATGTAGCCTTATGTATGTGCCAAAAGAGGAGGTACTAACCCAAACATAATCTAATTGTTTCAATTGTACACTAATCTAATTATTTCGATATACCCTTTTCATTCAAAACATAAACTCAATATACATGACCCAAAGTGGGCAAACAGTACTAACCAATTTTTTGCATGCACTTGTAGTTGTTGGGAATAATTCCAGCAGTATTCTCCCAATTATTAACTAGTAAGACAGCTTATGGCAAGTGAGACGGGACTATAAAAAAAACAAAAACAAAACGAAAAAAGCCATACAAAGTAACAAATGAAGTCAAACATAGAGAAAAATATGTCTCAAAGCACTATGAAGAAAAGAATATCGCTTACTACAGCAAAACAACATATTGAATGTATCCTTGACCAATGAGCACAAAGATAGAGCTAGACATTCAAAAATCAGATTTTAAAATCCCATGGGGCATGCTTGGAACAGTCCTCATGATATCATATAACATTTTCTCTTTTAGTGTTAGCAAAGCACTAATCACCGGATAGGTTCCCCATTACATTTGAAGAAATCATAGATTAGACAAATAATTTCAGATCAATTACAGATGAGTAAATACTAAGCATGAACACTTGGGCAACTTTTAATAGGAAAATAAGGATCAAGCCACCAGACAAATACAAACCATTACTGCTGAATATAATTGGCAAACAAGCAGATTAAAAGGTATGCAAAACGGACCTGTCAACACTGAGATGCTCCAACTCGAGATCCATCTTCCGCCAATCTTTACCTCGCTCCTCCAGCAAAACTTCCCTTGGCTTGGCATCACCAAATGGGTTCACTTTGGGCCGCGGCTTCACCACATTCTCACTCCCATGCAGCCCAGGACCTTCAGACCGACTTGACTGAGAACTGGAAGGCCTGCTTGAGTGCGCGCTCGTTGGCCGACTCGTCTTCTTGGCGTCAATTTCCGAGTCCAACTTCTTCCAATCCAACCCCTTCTCGGCCAAAATCTCCTCTCTAGGTCGAGCTGCCCCGAACGGGCTGGGCTTATTGGTCTTCACAACCTGCACTGACTCATTCACGCCCAACTCGCCTTTTGGAGGATCCAAAACCAATCTGGGTCGCTCTCTCTCAACGCCGTCCGCCTCGCGTCCGCCTCTCGCCCAGCGATCGGGCTCCGGCCCCGAATCACGAAATCCAGACCCAAATGTGGATGTTCTTGCAGGAGCAGGCTTCTTCCCAACAGCCCAGTTATCAACCTCGTCTGCCCTAGACCAGGGTCCGCCAACACCCACACCGGCACCGGCACCTCCACCGCCACCGCCACCGAGCGAGCCATACCGGTTCTGCCGACCTGAATCTGAAGAAGGAAGAGACTTCTTGGTCAATGCCCAATTGTCAACCTCGTCTGCCCTCGACGGTTGATCGAAATCTGAAACCCTAGAAGGGGGACCCCTTCGGTCGTCATCGAATCCACCGTAGGATCTTCTGCCACCACCGCCCCACGACCCTTCCGCGTCGTCACGGTCCCTTCCCCGACCCGGATTCGAACCGGAGCGGCCGTACGAGGAAAACCCACCGCCGAGGCGACCAAACTGCATTTCGTCTGCAGAGCGCTCTTTGGGGCCGGTAGGGAGGCGCATCATCTCTTCAGGAGTGAGGCCGACCCGACTTGAGGCGGCGGGCCCGGAGGCGGAGAAAGAGCCCCCCATGTTGAACTCGGAGAGGGTCATCTTCTTCTTCTTGGGCTTTGTGTTCGCGGCTTCCTTGAGGCTCGGGAAGCTCTGGGACTCAGCTTGGGCAGCCTCCGCGAGCTCCTCCGCTTCGGCTCGCTCAGAGTCGGCGGCCCAGGCGCCGATACCACCCCAGGGTTTGGCCATCTTCGACGGTTTGCGAGATCTGAGAACGCAGTTGGAAATGAAGAGAAAATATGACCAGAAATGTTTGAAATAATAAAAAGAAACGAAGGCGAAAAAAGAGTAGTTATAATTTTTTTAGTTTTTTGAAAAAGAAAAGGATGTGAGCTGTGAGCTGGGGCTCCGTTAATGGAGCCGGAGCTCCGAGAACATGCGAAGAAGAGGGAAGGGCAACAGTTGGCTTGAGAGAAGGAGTGTGCGCGTGTGTGGGATGTAAGAGTTTTTTAAATGTTTTTTTTCTTGTGATTTTGTTTTGTGGGTGTGGCGAGATGAGCCAGAAGAAAAACAAAGTGTAATCAGCTACGTGTACGTGGGGTGTTTTGAGAGTTTGATTGGGAGCGTTGGTGAAGCAAGCTAACTTGAGCCGTTGATTTTATGGGTCCGGCCTGAGTTGTGGGCCCTCTGGCAAGTTGGAGTGTTGGGGTGTGTGCGAGATTTGTAGAGCTTGTGGTGTGGCTCACCTTGAGCAACCCGCTGCTTTTTGACATGTTGGTAGTTGACGGTTGTGATACTCTTTAAATTCATATTTTCTTTTTCTTTTTTCTTTTTTCTTTTTTCTTTTTTGCGGGGAAGCTAAATTTCGTAAGCGGCACACTTTCTTTTCCTGATCAACTGAGCTAAGTTTCGTAAATTCGTACTTTAAAAAAGAAAACAATTCTGTTTCAATGCGATCTTTTCATTTCATGTTTGATTGGTTTGGCCGAATCCCATCTGTGCCATGGAAAGCAAAGTGTAAAGGTACTTTTGTTTGTGAATTGATTGCTTTTCAAGTGGGAGATTCATGTTTTCTTCTTGTGCTCATGTAATGAAGAAAAGAAAGGGAATGAAAAAATAATTTTAAAAAAAGGACAAATACCAAAACACCCCTAAATTTGGGAACGAATGGAATGTGCCTCAATATTCAACTTCATCAAATGCCCCTTTGTACCATGCTAACTGATTTCGATAGGGTTTGGCAAAAGACATCTTCAATCCTTCTCTCTCTTTGAAGCACACAAAGCATACTAGTTGCAAATCAAGCTTGGATTTTCCATGCAGCCTTCCTAAGGCCAGGTTCTGTGCATCCTGACCTGACCAACCAAGTACCAACCATTTTAACTGTTTGATTTAGAAATCAATAGCCAAACAGAAAGAAGAAAAGAAAGGTTGGGCTTCGTCGTCGTGGATGCAATCTTTAGAAAACTCCAGCACCAATGGGACTCTCCTAGCCTTGTGCTTCCCTAGAACTTGCTGTGGAGCTGTGCTGTTCTCCTCCCTCCGGAATCTGGTGGTCACTGCTTCCTCTCAACAAGGACAAGACCTGAGAATTCACCATTGTTAATAGAAACTATGATGCTTCTACAACTAGTCAGAGCTTCGATTGGAGGATCGAAAATGATGTACCTGTACAGCAACTTACTTTGTTAGAGTCTATGCTTATAACTCCGTCAGTGAAGCCTGTTTGAAATCCAAGCTATCAGTGGACGTCATGCGTCCCTGGAAGAAGTTGCCTCAGTTTGTTTCTCTGCTTTGTCTGTCCTGTCTTTCTTTGGATTTTACTTGGTGGAGAAGAGAAAGAATAGGAGGCTTTCATAGGACTATTGGATTTATTGATGTGATGAAGGGTGGAAAAATTGGTGCTGAATAGTTACGGAATTTGATTTCAAGTAAATATGTGCAGAAAGGCTGCTACAGGCACAGCAATATAAAATCGCAGAGCTCACTTTCATCTTCTACTAATAACAGATTTCAAAAGAAACAAGGCACAATGATAGATGGAGAAATTTCAGAAACATTACATGTTAGCACTGCACATATCTTTCTGCTCAACTATCTGCCGCTTCACTCTGCTTTTGCTGGCTGACCAACTAATTTCACATTTCTTATCACACACAATCTTACCATATCCTTTAATGTTCTTGACAATATTTATTTTTTTCACAATCTACCCAGAGAGACTCAAGGCCAGAAGAAAACATCCATTTCACAATTTCAAGCATCCATATTTCCACACAACTGGTTGGATCCTGAGTATTACATAAACAATTTTGCACACATAATATACAAAAATAATACATCTGTACTTACATGTACTGCTGTTGTTACATAAAACAATCACATAATATAGCTTTTTCTATACAGAATCCTTTTTTGCTCACAGTAATTTTCTTCTTTGGAACAACAAGCATTATTCCACTAAACTGATTCCTACATATTCCCTTATTTTTAAAACCCACTTCCCCGCGGGTCCCACTATAAAATCAATAATTTTTTTTCCCCTTCTTTTGGAATAACAATCATTATTCCACAACTCTGGAGATACTGAATCACCCCTTCATAATTTTAGCTCAAAATCTTGATGAGCCCAGAAAAATAACCAAGTGGCAAAACAATTGATTTCTATTGGGAAATAGGGCCAGATTTTTCCAATTTCATTCTCTTCAAGTTCTGGTAGACTAGTATAAAGAAAAGAAGAAAATAGTGAAAATGGCTTAACCGCTAACCTCATTGGCGGACGCAAGCAGAGAAGGCAAAGCCTCCAACGGCCGCTTCCCCTCTCGCTCCACAACCAAAGCTTGAGTCTTTCTCTGCATCGCCAACAACACGTTGTGCCACGTGTTCACTCTCGAATTCACCTTTCCGTACACCCCCACATTCACGTCCTCCAAATCTCGCGTCTTGACCTCCAAAACCTCCGCCGCCTCCGCGCCGTCCAGCATCCAAATCAGGCACGAGCAGAAGCCCTTAGAGATCTCCGAGTCGCTGTCGGCTCGGAACCTCATCCTCCCCAACTCGTCCATCTCGGCCTCGACCCAGACCTGAGTCGAGCAGCCCGGGACTCGGCTCTCCGGCTTCCGAGTCGACTCGTTGTACGGAGGCAGTCTCGCCGCGTAGTGTAATAGTCGCTTCACGCGGTCTATCGGCTCGGCCAGAGACCTAAATTCCAAAACGAGTCGTTTTAGCTTGTCCGCAACCAGCTCCGCGGCCTTCGAAGGCGGAGCCTCCGTCGCCTCCAAGCAAGAAGCCAGCGCGGTCGGGTTTCGAATACCGCGATTCTGGGTGCATTTTATGGATTTTGATAAGAAATTCCTGCCGTTTTGTCGTTTGTCGAGTTTCAATTGGACGTGTCTAGGGTTGTGAGCTTGGCGTTTTGATGACGATTCAGTGGAGGCGGCAGGAGAGGGATTGAAATAAAGAAGTGTTGTTGGTATTGTGGTGGAGTTCATGGTTTGGATGGAGAGAAAGTGAAGGAAAGTGGAAAAGAAAGGCCGGGAAATGTCAGAGACAGAGAGAGGAGCGTGGAGGTAGTTAAGGTGAGGTATATCGAGCAAGTAAATTGGAGATCCTTAAATTGCGCACCGTCTTCCCTCCTTGTCTGCCGCAGAAGTTTCAAACAGAAGAAAAATAAAAATAGAAGAAGCTTCTGCCTGAAGAGAAAGACGAGAGTCGAGAGGAGGCGCCAAATATTTATAAGGTGTCTCCCGTATCTTACAATTTTTTTTTTTTAAATTGGATTTACTTTGTTGATTATTTGGGCCTCCTCCATCCCATTTATTTTTAGTAAATTTAGGTTTTAGTTATAAAAAAAAAAATTATTTTTGAGAAAAGTTAAATTTTTTTCAAAAAAGACAGAAAAACTTCTCAACTTTCAAATCAAAGACATGCAAATGTAAAAGATTTCTTACGAAATCCAAAAGTAAATAAGGATAATTTTGTCCATTTTGACTTCTTTTAAAAAATTTCCCTCTTCTTTAACCTTTTCCAAAGTTTCTCTTTATTTTTACCTTAAAACAAAAGTCAACTTTTTATTAAAAAAAAAAATTACAACTGAAACGTTTGTTCCTTCCGTTTGCGGCATTTCAAACTCTTTGACTCTCAACATGATTATATTTATTATATTTTAAAAGTATAAAATATTAACCATATCGTCTACTTATATTAATATATATGAACGAATGATATAATATAATTATATTTTAATATTATATAATAATTTCTGCTCAAATGCAATATTGTCTTTCTCAATCATTGATCATTATCGTCGTCGACTGTGTGGTTGAAAATTTGCAATTAAAGTAACCAACATGCCAAAAATGTCAAGCATGAGTCAAAGATTGGACTTTTAGTTTTAGGCAATAAAGAAGAAAAAGAGAGAACGTTAAACAAAAGTCGTCACCTAAAAAATATCATCTATAATGTCAGACTCACCCTAATGTTTATTTTTCAACAAAGAAACAGAAGCGGAAATAGCAAAAATTATTATGTATTATTCATGACATATTTACTTATTTAAAATGAATATTGTAATTATTATGATTCTTGAATTTGAAGATAACTATTCTAAACTCTCAATTCTATTCTTTATAATTTTCAGATAAATAACCTGTTAAATACCAAATACCAAAGAATACAAACGATTGAATTGACGGAAAAAACAAAAAAGAAGGAGAAACAAACAAATCAATCTTCTACGTCCCACCTCGATAGAGTAGGGACGATGATCTCCACTGACCATTCTGTATTGGTATTGACCAAATCAGAGATTCAGAGAATAAACTCATGGTCATGGTGGGTTAATAATACTAAATACTAGCAGCCTAGCACACTGAAAAATAAACTAATTTTACAGCCTTGTGACTTGTGTGCTCACGTAGCCCAATCAATTAGGAGAATAAATAAATATTGCTCAAAGAAAGATGGGAAATGGTGGCACAACCCCATCTTTCTTCCTTTAATTATATATCATGCTTTAACCTTTGTTCATCCACTAGCAATTCATGATTATCTTTGCCCCATTCGAGTTGGATTTCGAGCCTTTGTATTTAGAGGCGGTATATTTATCTCATATTTTGTTGAATCTAATAATTTAAATTTTAAATATATCAAACTTTGAGATAAGAATTTGTTTTAATAACCGACGTTAACCATTAACATAGACGCCGTAATGCCTTTTGCTAGTGGGTGTTGGCAATTCACGATCCAAAATCTAATATAATTGAATAAAATCGATGACTTCAAATAAGAGAGAGAGAGAGAGAGAGAGAGAGAGAGAGAGAGAGGGTGTGGTAGTGGTGGGGAGGAAGGTCTGGCTTGGGAAACAGAGTTAGCGTCAGTATAACTCTCAGTTTTTCAAAAAAGAAATCCTTAACTCAAAGCTTGATGATATAACATGTTTGAGGATTAAATTATTATAATAATCTAAATTTAACGAATTGCGAGTAAATATACGGCATCTACATTTAGCATCAGTACATTTACACACGAGTAAGTTGATGAAATTTAATAATTCACGTGAGCATAATTGTATTATTACTAAAACTCATCATTTGCTTTCTTATTATATGTTATTCAATACCTTTAAGATAAAATAAAATAAAAATGAAAATTCTCATCGCATTAACCAACCCCTACTGCCAGCCAATTTCGTTGCTCCTCACTCTCTTTTCCTCTCTCACACACACGGACCTTCCTCACTAGTTGGAAGGCACATCTAATATTTTCAATTACAATACTTGAGGTTGTGGCAAATTAACTTTCATCACGACAGGACTATGAATGGCGCAAGGGGAGAGAGAGGGGTTAGTGGCGGAGGTCATTGGAAAGCACCTGGGTTGGAATGCTTGCTGATACATTTATTTTTCATTTATTTATGTTATATTTCAAAGATATTAGATACACATAAATTATAATACTATAAGGAGTCGTTTGATACGATAGATTGGACTAAATTCTGGGACTATTTTGGATTAGTTCGAATTGACCTAAGTTGTATTAAGTACTGAGCTACGTTTGTTGTTGCGTTAAACTAAAGAGCCGGATTGTAAAAATAATAAAGACCAATATTTCGTGCTATATCATACTAAAAAAATAATTATTTTATTAATCTGTCTCTCTTTTTCTGTTTTCCATTTTTTTTTTGGTAGCGTTTTCTTTCTTTCTCCCTTTTATTTATTCTTCTCACTCTCTCAATTTTCTTTTTGTTCTCGTTTTTTTTTTTTTTCTTCCTCTTTCATTCAAAAATAATTTTTTTTCTTCTGTCTCGAAAGCTCCTACCTACCTTTCTTTTTCCACTCTGACAAAAAAAACTCTATTTTTCCATTCAAAAACACTTTTTTTTCATTTATCTCTCGAACAACCCTATTTCCCTGGTTCATAAAAAATAAGGAAGCTTGCTTCCCTAGCCTCCCTAGTTTTGATTTAGGGTCTTTCAACTAGCCTTTGGGCTAGCTGGATCTGCTTCCCCATCCCTTTCAACTGTTGGAGGCCTTTATTGGCAGAGACTTGCTAGATGACAGAGCCAACTCATTGATTTGATCTCTCTCTGTTTCTTGAACGCCACCAGGAAAGCTCTTCTTCCTTCCCTTTCAATTTGGCCAATGGTTTTATCATATTATTGGATATTGAACTTTTTGGTTTTGTTGGTTTCCTAAGTTCATGTCTATATATCAATCTGCCTTTTGACTAGCCCAAACTTGGAGCGGCAACTAGAGTTAATTGAGAGACTCATCAGCAAATTTCGATTGGGTCTGTGGTGGTGGGGTTTTTATTCAAGCCAAGGGTCGGATAGCGCGCTCGCCATTTTACGAACCACATTTTGGCCTCGCTGTATTAGACAAGCAAGTCCGGGGGTTTTTCCCTTACAATCCAGTCAAAATTGCTGACGTAGACTGATTAAAATTGCCAAATGCAGAGGCTCATGATGCCTATGGGACTAGGACAAGCAGCTTACACTAGACATGATATCATCCAAAACAAGGAAGGAAAATGGACGACACGTCGTATAAGGTCAAACCCATAATCTTATTATCTTTTTTTCTTCTTCTCATTAATTGTTAAAGGCAGGCTATGGAACAGAAATATCATTGCAGGACCTTTTGCCTTCCTTGAGGACTACTACATATCACACAGGTTACAGCATGAGCCACTCCCTTTTCCCTTTTACTAGTAGAAAAAGAAAGAAGATGAAGGACAATAGGCAGAACGACAGCCCCAAAATGCTTTGGTTTATACTGACTGCACTCTAAGTGCACTGCAGGACAATTACTGCAGCCCCGTGCGGTATGACAGAAAATGAAATTGTCTGGCCTATAATCCCTAGGTCTTGTCCGCTCCATGCTTCTGTGCCTTTGCAGGAACCTCCACTCAATTTTGTACCAGGAAGTTCCTTGGCCAAGTCTGATTTTTGTGCGGTTATAGTAGCCCAATCTTCGTTCAGATTGAAAAAGGCAACATATATTTGTCCTGCAATTGCAGAAACAGAAGTAGAATTGAGAAATCTGCACTTACATTGAAAAGATAAAGAAGAGAGAGTTGAGGGAATCGAGGAAAAACCTTTTTGTCCAGTTGCAATCCAGGAGCGAACTCCTTGAGAATTGGCTTGAGCTGAACAGGTGATCAACTTGAAAGTTAAAACCATGATATAAATCATAATTTCAAGATTCACTAAAGAATCAATCTACAAAAGGGGCACACTCAGATTCTAATTTCTTACCTTCAACAGAATTTATTGTTGCACATAGCCCAGAATAACTGTTCACCAAGGTTCCATTGGAGTTCAACTCCCACATCTGGTAGGATTAAAAAATGTCATTTACATTTTATTTAGCTGGGTCTGTTTTTTTTTTTCTTTTTGGTTGTAAAAAGAAAAAACAGAGCTTAAAACAGGATGTTAAAGAAAAAAGTGCATTCTCAGGGAGAACATAGATGTGGTTAAGTTGTGATGACTTGGAATTGTATGCCCAAGTCTACAAACAAACAGGTCAGATCATACACCAGATAAATACTGGCAAAAAGTCATTCCTCCGTGGAATAATATGCTCCATACAACTCTCTATTGTGTATGCAAGATATCCTTATTCATATGTCAGATTATGCTTTCAGATTAAACTCTCAATGGTGTATGCAAGATATCACTTCTGTATACTATAGATCTATGAATAAGGACTGGAAATACCTGGTTCGCGTCCCATCTACAAGGTGAAAAGAACCCTCTCTTAAGCTCCTTCGAAGTAAGCTTTCGTTTAGGGGAAGCATGCAAGCAAAGGTCCATTTTGTCACTTGCTAATAAATTGACCTTCCCCTGATATTTCTGTTTGTCAAGTATGTCTTCATCTCTATATAGGCATTGAAATCAGAATTATCACATTTGTAAAAGTGCAAGTAACCATAGTAAGATCAATACAAATGGATTAGGGAAAGATAAAGAAATATTACAATGCCAAAAGAGATTCTCTCTTGTTTAGGCAAAAAGGTGCCCGACGTTTGCTCCTTGAGTTTTCCTTCCAGCAGATGTGTTCAGGATCTTGGTCAACAGCTTGAATAGACCAACCCATTGCTTTCACATCTGCACAGGTAGTGAGACCAAGAACATGTGTGTCTGAGCTTCTTGCATCTGTCAGATGTCTTCTTGCTTGCCAGGTGTGTACCAGATCATCATTTTTAAAAGCCCTTGCACTCAAATTACTTGAAACGTATGGAAACTGTAAATGCAACAAAAGAAGATTTTATGTTGCTACTAGGACCAAAGTTTACTCTTAGGATTTTATGAATTAAATATTCAACATACCTCCTTATTATTTGAGCTAAAAGAATTTATCTCCAGCAAGGTTGGATTTGTGATGAGACCGTATGTGGTATCATCCAGCTTTCTCACATCTCCTCCAAACATGAGAGGAGATTTGGCCATAGACCACAAAGTCATCTGTTAAAATAAATGCGCTAGGTCAAGAAGATTGCTCAGCTAATTGAAAAGGACATAAACACTCACTTCTCCTTATGTAAGCACCTGTGTTCTTTGCTCCCTTAAACCGAGGTTAGTATATCTGTGTGGACCATCATTTGAACCTAATATTTTCAACACACGAAACATAAATTATAGTTCTCATCCATCAACTGTAGAACTTGAATTTAAACAGTTCAAACTAATAAGGTGCATTTATGAACTTCTAAAGTTGCCAGGACATAAATAGCGCTGCCATGCTTATGATGGACAACCTCGTTCCTACTTCTAGATATTGAACTGACACAGTTTTGGAACTCCAATGCATTGTGATGACAACCCATTATCAGGCATAGATCAATCGAGCTCATTCCTCTGTCTAAAGAATATTGAAAAGAAAATATTCATTGCCATAAAAAGGAAAGAAAAATGCAAGTCCTATTACCTGCATTGCTAAGCCATCCCAGGGGTAGCATATCTAAGTCAGGCCATGACTTCCCCAGTAAGCCGTTTGCTCCTATCATATTAGCAGCAGCAAAATCCCTGATATGGAATTGAATTGTGTTATACGATGACATTCAGTAAAAACACAGAATATAAAAAATAGTTGAATTTAACTGAATGAAACCCTGTACTAAAATGACAACAGGTTTCTCACCTGGAAACATCAAAATGAGCTAAAACATCTCCCCATGAATCCCAATCATCTCCAGTTATACGGTACATGTTAACTAACCCACTTATATCCTTGGCCATTGTAGGAGTTGCTCTGGTTCCAGGAGATAGAGAATACAGTATAGGACGGTCAAGTTGCTTCAGAACCTGGGCAAGTATGCATTATTTATGAAGTATAAGCACCCACTCTCCACCACAATATTGCTGAAGTTACTAGTGTGAGCGTAAGTGTGTGTGTGTGTGTGTGACAGAGAGAGAGGGGGATAGAGGAGGGGAGCAGCTTTATACCTCTGACACAAAGATTATTTCGGGTACATCTATGTCTTCACCAAACACACAGTCATTTTTCACTGCAAGGGGTGTTGGTAGAGAAGCAACCAATAACAGAGTTAGCAAGGGATAAAGTGCGGACTTGGCTGCCAATATCAGGGGAAATATCCCAATGATATGTTGGCTGTCAATAACTAATGCAATCATAATACTGTATCAAGCACGGTAATTGCTATTAATCACAGTCAGCTTACCAAAATCAACACCCCATTCAGCATACTGCTGATAGAGTGACCTCAAGAAGGCCTTTCCAGCACCCAATTCGGTATTCACACTCATGAAACCATTATTCATCCATGCACAAGTTCTTTCCTTGATCCCGATATCTTGTGCAGTCCATTTTCTTCCAGACTCTTCATAAGCAGTCCCCTGATAAGGAACAACAACAAAAGCTCAAGTGCTGAGTACCAGGTCTTTAACTTCTGCCATTACATCAGTTGTGCTTTTGAAGATAAAAAATCTCATGCTGTGTGTGCTTTCTGATTCTTTGTTAAAGATAAACTACATTATGTGATGCATCCTCCAAAGCATCTAATGATGATGAAAATGAGAGCCATGGTGGGATCCTAGGATGAAGGCTTCAGTGCAATTAGTTGATTATTGAGTTGTGGTGGCATTAAGTAGAAATACCTTGGCGGTGTCCAAGATAGGAGTATTTGCATTTACTGCCTGTGTACTTATTCCTCTCATAACATGAATCCCAAATTTCAAACCCAGGCTATGTACTTTTGCTGCCACTTCAGTGAACCCTTTCCCACCTTTGGAGGAAGGCCACCTATCTGGGTCAGGTATCGGCCTCCCCCATTCATCAATTACATCAAACCCAAGAGAATCGACGTAAGCACCTGGAACTTTTCTCCTATACCACAGGTAATCCACAACAGCGTACTGCATTGAAGTGAAAAAGAATTACACTAAAACACTCACATACATATAAATTAATGCAGAAAATCAAATTGTTGTCATCTTCCATGAATACCTCATATCCATGAGGAAGAAGCTGCTTAGATATGATGTCGGAACTTTGCAAGAACTCTTCCTCCGAAATAGTCCAGATAAAAGAGTCATATGAGTTCCAACCTCTGGGTGGGGTGCTAGCATGGTCTTGTGATGATACCCTGAAATCAGTAATCATTTGCACACATAATTCACATCACGAAACCAAAAAATGTTGAGATAATCAACTAAGATGTATCATCACTATCAAGAAATGCTAAGACCAGTTAGTAACAGTAAATCACGAGTTCTGATTAGGCAAAACAGTTTGTAATAGTATTAACAATGCCAGAGATTCTAGCACCAAAAAGAAAATTCAAAAAAGAAAAGAAAGAAAAACCACATAGATAACATGTACAAAACACAGAGCATTCCCAGTTACATGAAATTTGCAGATAAAGTTTTGTAAATTGGGTATTACGCCCCTTGACAAGGTCGAGGGGAACAAGCATTTGAGCTCAGAAACCCAAAATACACAAGCTTTTAGGCTGCAGAAGACCACAAAATGTATATTGTATGAATAAACAAATGTACCACATGCAATTAACAATTCTGAAGTGGAATCTCATGGAAACAATTAAACAAATATTGGGTTAATGAAGAAAATGATGATGCTTATGTTCAACAGTCAATACAGAGCCAAACTCAGTCGCAAGTGATGATTGACAAAGCGAAGAAGAAGACGATGATGAAGATAAGGTTACCTCTGGCTGAGAAGGCCGAGGCAGAAACAGAGAAAGCTGAAGAGGAAGAGGAACTTCATTCCTGAAGGATGAAGCTAGCCGAGCAGAGCTCTGAGAGTCTTGGGAATTCAATCAGATCAGACCATACGGTGAAGAATCAAATAATGGGCAATGAAGTTAACGGTGACACTAAAAACAGGTTACTGGCTAAGCTTGATTTGTCTTAGCTTAGGCCATTTTCTTTTATAACCACTTTTTTGGTCTCATATGGAAATACAAAAATGCCATTTAAAAACAAAATTTCGTTTTTTAGGATATTTTTTTATATATTTATTGTTGTACCTTTTGCGCAATGTGGTAGATAATGCTATTAAATATATTTGATAATATTTTCTATATTTTTTTGGGTGCTAATTTGAACTTTCGATTCTATCTTTTTTATGATACTGTTGTTGGTGGGTACCAAATGCCAAATCTAGGAGATGTTTATTTCGATTTTACTTTTCTTTTTTTCTTTTTTTTTTTGATAAAAAGAAATTTTATGTAGATCGATATTTTGTCTTTAGTCCTGTTTTTCTGTTGATTCGGACGAGGTAATTCAAGTTAATGTTCTTGTTTACGTCGGATAGAGAAACAAGTACTTTCACCTATCTGTAATAATAAACACGACACAATTATTAATCGAATCAAATTTCTCAACCCAGCCAGCACATGAATTTGATTGTTGAATATTTCAAATCATGTCATTATCAGTTAAACGGGTTGACTTAAAACACAGATTCTTTTAATCGTATTAATTGGGTGGAGATGATCTTACGCGTTATGCTAATCCAATGAGAATCATATTTTTTGGTTTGGCTTAAATCCAGATCCAAGAATTTAAAATATTAGGATAAAAGAAAAATTAGGTATTAGACATAAAAATCTTTACTAATGAGGATTTGATACCTAGAGTATTTCTATTTTGTTTTTGATACATAGGAATCAAATTTTGTTTTGAATTTGACCAAAGAGGAGGCTCAGATTCGTTGAACCTGTCTAAATTATAAAGGTAAAATACATTTTTACCTTTTTTATTTAAAAGCCTTCCAAAATCAGATTTCACCGTTTCTTTCTCGAGAATTTCTCCGATTTCTAACTTTTCATTTTAGTTTGATAGAATTATGAAAATTACAGAAATTGAGTGTTTTTTTTTTCTTCTCTTTTCCGAAATGTGATTTCAGAGAGGGCATAGTTACATGGATCAAAAAGAGTATAGGACTTAGTATTCAAAATGTGACCACATTGGATGAGGCGTAACACATTTTGACTTCTGAAAATAAAGTCGTTTTGGGCTACCTGAATTATTTGATGGTATGCTTATTGCGTTTTCATTATGTTTCTCCTCTTATGCCTTTTTTTGGGTTTACATTATGAAATCTGAAGTTCTTTGATTTTATGATTGTTATGGTAATGCTTGGGTTGGCCATGTAATTTTATAGCAGTAATTAGAGTGCAAAGTTTCGTATAAGCTTGTGGTGAGAGTTTTGAAATTTGGTCTAGAAACGGTGATAATCTTAAATTAGAAAGTTAGTCAAGGCAGCGGGCTTTTAATTGACGCTATAGAGTTTTGCTCGGTAATTGCACATTAACATGGAAGTACCTGAATTTATCAAGGCATGTTTGGTTGTCAAATGCAAACTGAATCAGAGATCTGTTGAATCTAATAGAACATAATTTAGAATAGGAATTTAAAAATAGGTGATTCATGAAGCATAAAAAATACTCAATTTTTTGCTTTATTCAATAGCTATTTTAATCTGTCTCCGATATATTGTTACTCATTGTCATCATGCCTTCTCCTTATGATAACAGGGTCCTGAGAGTGACGAGCTTGCTGCTGCTTCAAGACTTGAAGATGATGTCAACTTTTACTAAACAGTGGATCCTAAGGTGGCAAAATTTTTCCATCTTGACCCTGAAGTTAAACGACCTGCTTTGATCCTGCTTAAGAAGGAGGCTGAGAAACTGAGTTATTTCGGTTAGTCTCTTTTTTATTATCAGAGTGGGTGAGATGTCTCAATTTGATTGTTTTGTGTTCCTTTACTCTATCCTCAGTTTCTCATTTCTGCAGATGGTAAATTTGAGAAGTCTGCAATTGCCGAGTGTGTCTTTGCGAACAAGCTTCCTTTAGTCATCACATTTCTGTTTCCGTTCTAAAATTAATTTTTGTTTTTGTTGCTGTTTTTGTTTTTGTTTTTGTTTTTTTTAATACATAATTGATATCTACACTGTATTTTTGTTGCAGTTTCTGTTTTTATTTGTAATTTTTTCAAGCATATGTGTTGAAATGTTTTTTTTTTTATAAAAATTTTAAAAACTGTTGATTGTTTATATAAATATTGTATAACTGAATAAATATTTTAAAATCAAGTTTGGTATAGTGGTTTGTGAGTGAACCCTCCTATTTTGAGGATCAATGTTCGAGTCCCTTCAATGATACAAAATCTTGTTTTTTTTGGTCCCCTGCAGATGGCGGCAGGCCGGCGATGGGCTGTGGCAGGTGCGCGGCGGTGGCTAGCCAGCAGTGATAGTTGGCCGGATGTGGACATGTGACATAGTATACTTGCCTTAGATGGAGTGGCATTATGTATAATGTTGATATTTTTTAATGATATTATTGTAAAATTAGGTACTGCATTTTGGTCCTTTTTTTTTTTTTTGGTCAGAGTCGCTGGAAAATTTTAAGTAAATTTAGGTTTTAGCCACAAAAAAACTTTCACTTTTGGAAAAAGCTTAAGACAGAAAAACCTCTCAACTTTCAAATCAAAGACATGCAAATGTAAAGGATTCCTTAGGAAATCCAAAAATAAATAAGGGCATTTTTGTCCATTTTGGCTTCTTTAAAAAATTTCTCTCTCCTTCGACCTTTTCCAAAGTCTCCCAAAATTTTATTAGAAACGAATAGAAAGGTTTACATTGGCTGCAAGAATATTAAAGAGCCATTCAGTGCCAACATAATCTCAAATATGAGAACCCCCTATCTAGAAACAAAATGAGCTACCGCGTGTGCAACCCGATTACAACACCGGGGTGCAAACACAAAGATCACTCATGCAAACTGAGACAACAGCTGCTATATGTCGAAGACAATCCCTTCAAGGTCAGCATCCCCTGCAACCCGTCCGTTGAGTATTGGGATACCTCTTTGGACATCAATTACATTTTGGTCTTTGCCCTTGTGCTAATTAGATGAAATTGTATTCCTATCTTTTAAATTGGTGAACTATATTGTGTTTTAAAATGGTGAACTATATTGTTTTTTAAAAGTAAAGCTCTAAAAAGATAAACTAAATACAGTAACTGGGTTGGGCTGCTAGGTGCTAAAAGAACGGTGCCCATCAATCACTATATGAACCTCTATCTCTGAATAATTCGAGCAGCAATCATTACATGAAAACCATCTTTCACGTTTCTCTAATAATTTACACAATTATGATGAAACATGGAAAACTATCTGACATTCATGACAAAACCGCAAAAAGCTTGATGTATGCCCTAATTTTTCCTCCTTAATTGTCTTGATCACACCGTGCAACGTTCTTTTGAGCCTTTTGGGGCAGAAGAAGTTTACAGTTTCATCTCACAGGTATATGTTCTCCGAGCTTTTGGAGAAGAAGCTCCTCAATAATCAGTGTTAAGTTTTTCAATCAGATATCCTTGTTCAAGCTTTGCACATGCAAGGGGTCAGGGGGTTCTCCCACAGGTCATAGTTAGGGAAGGTCTCTTCTGGTAATCCAGTTCGTGTTTCGTGGGTGACAACAACGTCTTCGGCAAAGGTTGCCCATCCCAAGTAAGGGTCCCCAAAAGATTTTGACATAAGCCCCTTGTCTGGTTTTATGGATTTAAGACGATGACCCATATACCTGCGTGCCCCTATGATCAGTTTAGCAAAGTTGCCTCCATGGGTCATCACAAATACATCAGACTTCAAGCAAACCAGGAAGTCAAGCGCTGCCAAGCTAGTCACATGCTTCCTGAAATTATCCAACTCCTGCTTAGTTGCCAACTCCTCTTTCGTTACCTGTTATGAACAGTCAAAATGAACCTATCCGTCAAGTGGGGGAAACAAGGATTTAAAGTGAAGAAGTGTCCATATGATCCACCAAGATTCAGCTTTCAAATGATTAATAGTTATCTGAAGTAACCTCAGCTAGAATTATTACAAACCGGAATTTCTAAAATCAACATGTCATTCAGGTAAATATTCTAAATAATGGAAATGGTATAATGTTTTAAGATATAATTTACTTAACAGTTCAAAATTAATGAGCCACCTTCACGACATAAGATCAGTCAGTAAGCTATGTTAGAATAAATTAGAAGTTCATACCAGATTTGGGAACATGTTCCTCAGTGGTGCCATCCTGTTGTGCCCACCATAGACCTGTCCGGAAGCAACATAAATTTGAGTCTCCTTGGGATAGCCCATTGCTCGAAGAATCACAGCCACTTCCCCAGGCTCAAGGGGACATCTCCCTTCCTTCCGCTTCTGCAGGGCTAGTTGCCATAGATGGGTACCATTCTGCATACCAAAATCGCCACCAAAAGAAAAGAAGAAACAAAATAAGACTAATATTCTTTTAAGATTCTCACTGCGTAAAGTTGATCTAGATTATTTACCTTGTACCGTCTTGGCCATTCTTTTTCTCTGTATTTTGCCATTAGAGCTTTCTCTTCCCTTGTGCCCACAAAATCACAGAAGGATAGACCTACCATCCCTTTCTCAAACCTAAGATGAAGAGCCCTGCTAAGTGTGGAACTGTTAGTGAGGTTGAAAAGAATCCTGAAAGGGTTAAGCTCACTTTCCTAATGCCAATGTTACATACATATAAGGATTGGAGCTGCCAGTGCGGTTTCTCATCCTTGATGCTAATAAATCAGCCATCTGCTCTATTTCAGGAAGAAACTTAAGAGCATGATAGTTCACCCTGCACCTTAGCCTGTTGATTTCTTGAGGGACATTGTCATACCTGAAACCAGATTTTTAGCTTGATATACGTTGTTGACCATTTGTCAGCAGCTTAAACCTTTTTTATCCAGCAGTTTTCTAACAGATACAACCACTTGTAAGTTTAGGGCAGCACACAGCACACCTATATATCAAATTCATGACTTACCCCAGTCGATCAACAAAAGGCTTTAGGGCCATTATCTTCTTCTCCTTGATTCGAGGCAGAACATTGTCGATGTAAAATTGTGCCGGTGCATACTTCGGAATGTTCTTTACTGTCCGTCTAAAGAAAAAAATTCCACAAATCATTGCGAGTTGCACCAACAATCCAAATGTTTTCCCTAAATTGGAGGGAGAGAGGGAGAGAGGGAGAGAAGGAGAGAGGGAGAGACATAAAGACAGAGAGAGCGAACTTAACCTTATACTTGAAAATAGCTCAGTTTTGTCTGTAAACCACTCAGGAATATCACGAACAATTCGTACATCATCCTTCAGGTAATCAATGAAATGATCAACATCAAAGATATCTTCAAATTTCCTGCACATATTGTCATATTTTAATGAAGAATTGCAAGCATAAGAGATCCCAACACAGTACCATATGGAGCAATTTCAAATGGTCATATTTTTCAGTGATCCTAAAAAGGGTAAAAGATTTATAGATACATTATGTGTGCATACAAGCTACTTCTGTTCCTATTAAGTTGACAAGGGAGATTAATCCAAATTTTCAAGATTTGTAACAGAAGATCATTAACATGAATAACGATATTCTCTCTTCTTTTTTTCTTCTTTTTTGCACATACACTGTGTTTAAAACATTACACTATTGTGACAGTAAGTATAAAAATAATGGTAAATCTCACGTTTGATCTTTCCAAATCTGATCCTGCTTCAGCACTGGCAAAATAAGGGTAGCATTCATTATTTTGGCCACAGCCACTGCATTGCATATCTGCATGAAATAATATACACAATGGTAAATATGTGTACATACATGGCTGACCACTTCACATACAATGATAAGGTACAATCATCCACTTCTCAAAGGGTGAACTTAATAAAACCCAGTTAAAAAACAATATCTCATACTAATATGCGAATTACCAACCAGACTAGTGCATTTCTCCACCATTATCACTCAATTAAAATAAGTTCAGATTGCTATATATATTTGTTTGTAAACCATGGGAAATCAATGGGATCCACAAGGCCGATAAAGTATATAAATGAGCAATTTGTGTGTAAACAGAGAAATTCAGCCAAGCTACATTGGTAAAGCAAAGACCAGTAAAGCTCTTCTGGCCACAAAGAGAGCAGAGCAAATACAATGAGCTTACAGCCACAGCAAGAGAGACAAGCTAATAAAAAAGGAGAACACGTGACTGCCACATCAGCAGACAAGCTGTTGCCAATTTCAGCAAGCCATCCAGCATGGACACCAAGCTGGCAAACATATTATGGTTGAAGTTGTAACAGATTAAGCTGTTACGGCTAACAATTGTGACTAATCTGTAACAGTCTATAGCCATCACTTAGCTAACAGGCTTAGCTGGCTTTCTGGCAAATCCTTAGGAGCGTTGGCTATATATTTGAGAAAATGGATACTGTACTTTCTCTTGAAGGTTCTTGAAGTTTTCTTTCACTTGTCCATTCTTATAATGTGCACAAGTTGGTGAAAAAATTAAGGAATAGACTTTCTAAATCAGATTACAAGTAAACAGAGCAGAACATACCGCAATTCTTTGCTGATTTAGACCCCCCTCTGCATGGATAAATATGTACCCAGTTGTTTCATTTTCAGGTGGAAGATCTGAATAGAGCAAGAACGATTCTAAATTTAGAAAAGAAACTCAAACACGGAAATAGAATCTAGAACTTGACATAGTAAACAGATCTAGATTACAAGGGAGCAGCAACAGCAACTCACAACAACATTGTAGTTAGATTTCTAAAGCAGTAAAAGAGGAGCTCAGCTTACCTGAAAACCCACCAAGTCGACGCTCAGCACAGGGCTTCCAAGATGTGGTTGCTGAATAAGGATTCTCCCAAAGTGAAGGCGCTTCCTTGACCTGAAATTTCAACAATCTCACAATTTCATTACAGACATTTCAACGTTGACCTAACACACAGCTTCAGAAACTTACATGAGGACAGTGAAGAGTGATGCCATCTTTTTTACACAAGTAAGGAGCATTCTGCAATAAAATTCAACAAAAAATGAAAGCAATTAACAAACATAAAAATCCAGAGCTCCAAGAAAATCTGATCTTATCCTAATTTCCAGACACCAGAAATCCAAACAAGAAAAAGCACAAAAAGAACCAATACCACTCGTTTCACGATTGCCAAAATCGACACTAAGCCAAGGAGGGCAACGACAATGACCACGACGAGTGAGATCCTAGAGCTGTTAGCGTCGTCGCCAATGGACGGACAGATGGATTGGAAATGGGAGAAGAAGGGACGGTCACGATCTTTGTAGGGGTGGCGACCGCGACCGTCGTCGTCGTCTACGGGTTGAGTGTCCGATATCAAAGGAGAGGAGTCTTCATCTCGCTTCATTGGAGAAGAAGTGCCTCGAGCCCCCATCGAGATGGAGTGCCTGAGCTCAGCCATGGCTCGCTTCGGACTGTAAGTCATGGCTTTTGAGGATTTTTCTGGCTTTGGTATTGTTAAAGGTGGAGTGAGGAGGTAAAGCCAAAGGCGATTTATTTTCGTAAATAAAATTAAAAAATGAAAAAACAACAATTTACTTTTGGTCTATATAGTTTTCCCATTTTATAATTTCATCCCGTAGTTTTAATTTTAGGGATTTGACACCTTTCTTAAATTGATCGAATTGAAAATGATAAGGATACAATTGAAAACATTGAAACTAGATAGACTAAAGTAATAAATCTTGCAAACTACGGGGACTAAAAAGACTTTTTGTTAATTGGAAAAATTACGTGCGAACGGCACCGTTTTGAAGGGGATGGGCATTTTCGGACATCTAAAACTAACAGCCCGAACACTGGTAACTAACCAAAGCCATCATCACGCTGACACAGAACCTAGCAGCCCGGCACCAAAGAAGGAACACGAAGCACACCAGTGACCGCCACATGGCGGCCACTCGAGCCCCTCTGTCCTCATACCAAAACCCTAGCTCCACACCCACATTGAAATCTCCTCCCAAACCCTCTTATGTCGCTTTTGAAATCAAAGCCTCGACCTTGAGGAAGAAGAAGAAACAGAACGGCATTAGGTGCGAGATCAAGAGCTTCGAGAATCCGCACAATTGGACCATCGAGCCGGATACGCCTATTCACGTCTTTCACAACCCTCCAGAAGCTCAGGTGGCAATGGCTTCCGGATCGGCAGTGAAGAAAGTGAAGAAGGTCTGCCTCTTCTACTGCGCCGAGACCAAGTCGCTCGCTCAGAAAGTCGCGGCTCAATCTGACGCCATTGAGCTCCGTAGCATCACTTGGAGGTGAGCTGTAATTAGGCATTTTCCATGGAAAATGTAAATTTTCATCATAAATGCATAAGCTTTATTGTTTCTGAATTGCTCTTGTATGCAATTTTGTAAATTTTGTTTCTTTTAGGAAATTTGATGATGGGTTTCCCAACATATTCATACCCAATGCTCATGGCATTCGAGGACACCATGTGGCCTTTCTGGCCTCGTTTAGCTCCCCATCAGTGATTTTTGAGCAGCTCTCTGTGATCTATGCATTGCCCAAGTTGTTCATCTCCTCATTCACGCTCGTCCTTCCCTTTTTTCCCACTGGGACTTCTGAGCGTATGGAGGATGAGGGAGATGTTGCCACCGCTTTCACACTTGCCAGGGCCTTGTCAAATATACCCATTTCAATGGGAGGGCCCACTAGTTTAGTCATCTATGATATCCATGCCTTGCAGGTTTCTCTACCTCATTACTATACAATTATGTCTTCTCATAGTCATCAGTAAGCAATATGCAATGATTTTTCTGACAGTATTTTTTTCATTGTCTTTTGTGTGTTTAGGAGAGATTTTACTTTGGTGATAATATCTTACCATGCTTTGAAAGTGGGATCCCTTTGCTCAAAAGTAGGCTGCAACAGCTCCCTGATTCTGACAATGTAAAGTTCTTTTCCCCTCTGGATGTTGAGTCCTGGGAATTTAGATGTTGATAAGAGTAATTATTCAAATCAATTTTTATTTCTGAAATTGTGTGATGATTTTCTTCACATTTCAGATATCCATTGCTTTTCCTGATGACGGTGCATGGAAACGATTTCATAAGCAGCTACAGCATTTCCCAACGGTATTTTGTTTTCCCTTCCCTAGTAACAAGTTGGAGCTAAGAGTCTTCAAAACCACATATACATGACAATTATCTTCCTGTCTTCATGTTTGTTCTAAGTATTTTGACAAGAATCTGCTCATTAAGCCCTGTGCACTACTCTTCATAGTTATATAATAGGATGGATATGTCAATGAGCTGGGTGCATTAAATTGCATGCTCTATACTCTGATTCCATCCTTAAGATTTCATCATAAAGCTTATAGTTTGTGTAAGAGGTGCAGCTGGACACTGTTTATTCAACTATGTTGTGGTTTCATCTCCTTCGCTGACATTTTCATGAACTTTAATATTTACTTCATGAAGGCGTAATTTAATTATGTTTCTAGTTGGCTGGATAACCTTCCACAATTAAATGCAGATTGTCTGTGCTAAAGTTCGGGAAGGTGACCAACGAATTGTACGTATTAAGGAGGGAGACGCAAGAGGACGGCATGTTGTGATTGTTGATGATTTGGTTCAATCTGGTGGCACCTTGATCGAATGCCAGGTATCAAAATCCTGGGTGAACTTCTTGTCTGCTGCCTGATACTAATAACCTTAAAATAAAAGAAGACTGTGTATGAATGATGTGCCTGCCTTGAGCACAACATTTTAACCCTATAATACTGGTCATAACACACAGAACCTTGAAATTCAGATAGAATATGGCCCAATTGATAACATGATCAACACTTTTGGCAAAAAGTAAACAATAAAATTGTCACTGGGTTGGATCTGGAAAATAACTTCTTGACCAATAGATGGACATTGGACTTATTGCTTGTTTCTTGCTACACACTCCTAACTTTCACAGAGGAGAATAGTTCTTCCATTTGTTTATAACTAATCTGAAATGTCTTGTTACGTTCTCACTTGTTTTAGAAAGTTTTAGCCGCCCATGGAGCTGCAAAAATCAGTGCTTATGTAACACATGGGATTTTTCCTAATAGATCATGGGAACGCTTTCAAAGAGATAATGGAGGTATTACGTGCTCTACTTACTTTTCCTCTGAAGTTTTTATTACTCGTTATTCTTTTGATTTGTAGTTAACTTTCATGCTCTTGTATAATTTAACAAAAAATAAACTCACTACTACATGGTGCCAACTTGGTTGAGACTCTCCAAGTACGATTTCTAATTCCTCTGTGCATTCTTTCTTTCCTTTTCCAACCAGGGAAACCTGAGCATGGGCTGACCTACTTCTGGATTACAGACTCATGTCCACTGACAGTGAAAGATGTGATGCACAATCCACCGTTTGAAATTCTCAGCCTTGCTGGTTCTATAGCGGCTACTCTTCAAATATAAGAGAAACTTAGGAGCACTAGATAAAAGTGCCTTCTCTTAGGTTTTATTTCTTGTTCTCCCACCCTTTCTTCCTCTTATGGGGTTCAACGGATTATAGAGTCATCAAGCATAGAGAAGTACAAGGATTCGAGTATCAGGCTGCAGTGAAGAATTTTTACTTTTTGTAGCAGTTATTATGACAAAATGATGCAAACTTTCAGGGGCATTGACAAAGTTTTGCACTTTGATTACAATAAACACCTAGTATCCTCAATGCTAAGTTGCTATCAAAAGTATAATCTAGCTCTAGAAATAGAGCAAGGGCAAATAGCCATTTCTGAAGAAAAGTTATAGGCTAACATTGTCTACAGTTCGAGCATATGTGATTTCCTTTTAGACAAATTGTAAGAAGTTATTTCTATATATATTAAGTATTTCATATGTGCAAAGCAAGTGAAGGAAATTAGCCTTCATATTGTATCATTACTCTTTAGTAACTGTTTCTGCACTGGTGTGCACAGTGCCTGCCTCTCTTGGCCCAGTATCCTTCTCCAGAAGGATGGTACAAACTAAATGGTGATGGCAGCTTGCAAGGATGAATCTGACAGAATGGGTGCTGGGGTTGGTGATCGTCGTGGAGGGTGGCTTGCCAATCACTTCAGGCAGGGCGAAGCCACCTTCGGAGCCATCTTTTTTGGATGAAATTCCTAGATAGGTCTATAATAGTTTTTTGTTATAGTAATTTTAGAAGTTATATAATTGTTGGTGATTACAAGAAGTAAAAAGATATTTGTTTTACTAGCATTTATCAAATTAAAGTTTTTGCAACAAATTCATGGTCAATTTATTCTATATATTTTGACCAAAAAGCCAATTTATTCTATGTTTACAAGTAGTAAAAAGTGATCCATGTTTGTACCACAATTAACGAACCAATGGAGGAACGACACGTAGACAAAAGTAGGAATCGATAAGGAATCATCTGGCACCCCTGACTGCCGAGCGCAAGGCCAGACCCCAAAGCATCCTTTGGACACGTGGAATGCCCACAATGAATGTCTACAGTCCCACCTCGAAATTCTAAATAACATGCACACCTCTCAAGACTTATAAAAGAGGCACAAGTCTCAAAATGGAGGTAACTGGAACTTTCGGCATACTTAGCCATTACTCTGTCCAGATTACTATTCACTCCATACTTACTTAAGTATCGGAGAGCCTTCAGCTAGTACCACACCGGTGCCCTAGGCCTTACTGAGTACCCTTTAAAGGACATTTGTGGTGTTGCTGGCAGAGCTGGGGGAGGCAGAGTTGGTACTAGCGAAGCTAAGGGTGTAAATGGCAGAGGTGGAGCCGGGGAAGGCATAGTTGGCAAAGGTAGAGGCCGAGGCCTATTTCGCAAAGGCCGAGCTAGCGGAGGCGTAGTTGGCAAAGGCAGAGTTGGTCGAGGCTTATTTGGCAAAGGTGGAGCTAGGGGAGGCAGAATCGGTAGAGGCGTAGCTGGCATGGGCAAAGATGGCGGAGACGTAGCCGTCAATGGCGGAGGTGTAGCTGGCAAAATTAGAGCTAGAGGAGGCGTAGCCGGCATAGGTGGAGATGGCGGAGGTGTAGCCAGCACAGGCGGAGATGCCGGAGGTGTATCTGGCAAGTGCGGAGCTGGCGGAGGTGTAGCTGGCAAAATTAGAGCTAATGAAGGCTCAGCCAGCATAGGCAGAGATGGCTGATCTATTGACGGCATAGACAGAGATGGCGGAGGTGTAACAGGCAAAGGCAGAGATGGCAGAGGCGTAGGTGGCAAAGGCAGAGCTTGTGGAGGCGTAGCTGGCGAATAAGTAGTTGGTTCTGCCCCTGCCTTGAGGCAAGGTACATTGGGCACAATAGTGCCAATGGAAGTTCCAATAGCATTATTGCAAGAGGCATAAATCTTCTTACCAGGAACATCAGAGGTAACTTTGATGCGGTCCATAATAATGTTGTGGCAACTTGAATTCTGGTCACAATCTAATTTGATCGCCTCCTCACTCGCAGAAGTTCCTTCAAAATCAATGTACTTCACATCATCCACCGACACAGCCGAGGCCTGAGTTTTGCATTTGTGATCACGATTACAATAAAACTGGTCAATGATGATGGAATTTTGAGCTCTATCGAGTGTGATCTTCTCAAACATTATGTTCCTAGCATACCTGGATTCGCCCTGCCACGTCTTGATCCTGTAGTCCCACTGAAACTACAATCTCTCACATACACATTCTCCACTTTCTCAAGTTGCCCATTTGCTCCCAAGCTTCCCACAATGTTTGCAAAAGAGAATTTTAAGTTAATATTATATTATAAGCTAGATTTTTCAATAAGGATTTCTGTTAAGGACTACGTACCTAATTCCATGGCCTGGTCCGCACACGATGTTGGCGATGTTGAGATCGAAGCAGCCACCGTTTATGGCTATACAGTCATCGCGGGTTCCAATGGTAGAGTGTTGAATAAAGACATAGTGTGAGCTTGACATGTCAATGCCATCAGTGTTTGGACTGTCTTCAAGTGCGGTTATGGTGAGATGAGAGACATACACATTGTTGCAATTGCTTATAGCAATGTGGGCTCTTGCGCTGTTTAGATGAGTAAGTCCACTGGAGTTTAAGATGATCGCATCCATGGAAGTAAAGCCTGCAGTAACATTCAAATTAGTAAACCCAATTTCAGTAAAAAAATATATATACACTAAATTAAATTAAATTGAAAAAGAAAAATAATTCATACATCTGGTGGTTTGCGATTCTTCTTATTCATCTGGAGGAGTTTGCAAGATAATGTGTCGTATTGGTTGGGAGTGGTCCACCAAGATGAATCATGACCGTCGATTTCTACCATCAACCAAGAGATTGCCCAGATTCGAAAATTGGAGCCAATCCGATGATTCACACCCTTTCCATGCATCCAACGTTTTGGGTGCCACCAGTTTTTCCAGGATATGCTCACCACACCCAACAGGAAAGGAGAAAAAGAACAATTTAATCAGTTTTTCAATAAGTAAGAAAAATCATATTGTTGAAATAAGTGTTTTCAGCTCATCAAAAAAAAAAAAAAAAGAACCAGTGTTTTCAAAGGCGTGTGTAGGTTACCTGAACATGAGCACTATTTGAGTTGCAAGGACCTTCAAACTTGATGGGCTGCAATAAGAAAGTTTTTTGCTCTGGTATAACAAGTGTTGGTGCGCCGATAGCTTCATCAGATTCTCCACATAACTCTTCCCATGCTTTTACAAAAGCCTATATTTGCAAAGTGAACAAACTGTAAGTGATTGCTCCTTTTAGCTTAAGATAATGGAAAATAAAGAAATAAAATAAAACAAGAAAAATAAAAACTGTAATAACCCAAACCTTAATTAATATTTAATTATTAGTTTATTATAAGGAAAGACAATTTTGCCCATGAAATAATTTATTAAAGAAAAGTTGACTTTTTGACCGTGAAAGAATTTGACAATTCCATACACACCGTTGCGTAAAGCGCGACGAAACGAGTCCGTAGACATGTAGCGAGCTTGAATCGAAGCTTTAATGAAAAAAATACGGTCAAAATACGTAGAGGGGCAAAATGGTAATTTGTAAAGTCAGAACTTTAAAACTCCAATTATCTCTCTTCTCCCTCAGTCTCTCTCTCTCTCTCTCTCTCCCCGCGATCTCTTCTTCCCCTGGTTCGAAAACCCCCCAGCCGAACCTCCATAACCACCCATCCACCGCCACACCTCGCCCTGACCCACCAGACCGGACCCAATCGCACCGGCGTCAGCTCCGACTCTAAGCTCGACCTTCCCTGCCACTCGGCTATCACGGTTTTGTCAAAAAAATCGAAAAATTCGGCCGGTTTAGTTCGAAATTTCACAGCCATCGATCTCCGTATTCCGGCCACCAAATCGGACGATCAAGGTATGGATCCTTACCTATTTTTCATGACTTAGCTGCTGGTTGGGTATGATTGGAAGGATTTCTAGCCTAAGTAGATCAAACCACGATCCAAAGTTTGGCCGATTTTGAGATTGGAATTTCGGCCATTTTCGGCTAGTTTTTGGGGTAGGTCCAAGAACAAAAGTGGTTCCAAATAGGGTGTTTTACCTAGAGTAGGAGTTTGGGCTGGTGATTTGGAGTTTTTTCGACTGCCAGAAATTTATCAAGCCACCCACGTGCTGCTGGCGAGTGTGGCGGCGCGTGGGCAATTTAGTGGAAATCACATTCAGTCCTAGAGTGATCCTCGTGTTGTCACGAGCGCGTAGGAATTCGCGGATCTCAATTCGGATACCGTTTGAGCCTCGAACGGATGTTGCATATTGTGCGATTTCCGTGTTCAATATAGTTGAGCCGTTGGATCGTAATCTTTTTCAGATATGTTAATCTAGACAATTCCGGGATCGTTTAGGATTCGACGGATCGTGAATAGGAGTCCCGGATACTCCGAAATCACGAACCCTAGGGCTAGGGTTTTAGAAATCATGCGATTGTACGATCGTGATCAATCCGACTGTCCGATCGAGATCAAACTCTCGGGACATGTGTCCTGGGTATATTGGAACTTCTAGAGGCTTTCGGATCATAATTTTGAGGTTGTAGACCCACAGGGTCCCGGGTTGACTTTTTGGGACTTTAGCGCTTTTTGAGTCCCGAGATACTTATAAACTATTCCAAGTGGAAGAAAAGCTTTTATGGGCATATGAATAACTTTAATTTGATGCACGCACTTCTAGGAGCTGGGGGTCAAGGTTTTTAATTTAATACTATATTGAGTATTGTATTACTAGAATATTATGGTAATTGAATCAGGCACCCGGGCACCAATTGACCCGCAGGAGGGACCTTCAAGAGGTCCAGCGAGCACGGACCAGCAGTGAGTGGACTCTTTGTTTTTATAAATGAATTTAAGCAATTCGGTTACATTATTTGATCTTGAATAAGTTTTATTCAAAGATTAGTGTTTTATAAGCTGTTATATACTTTTAAATATTTTGTTTTGCATGCTGCCGAGTGGAATATCCTTTAAGGATATAGGGAAAGAGAATTTTAGCTAAATATCAGATAAATGGCAACAGAGTTCCATATTAACAGAAATTCAGTTATTCATCAGATTTTTCAGAAACCTTATATTTTCCTAAGCCACATTACGTACCCAGATATACAGATGTTGCCTTCGGTAAATAAGTTGCCTTCAGATAAATTGTTGCCTTTGGATTTTATTGGTTGCCTTCGGTTTAGTCAGCATGGTTGACAGTTGCCCCATGAGTTCTGTGGTACCCGGACTAGTGCGGAGCAAGAAATGCAGATCAGGCTGACTACGGTCCCCTAAATTTTGCGAGTTGGGGCTCGGATTGACCTTGTGTCACCGAGACCTGCGAGTACGTGTCACCAATGGTGATGCGAGGAATTGACAAATATTAGGAATTGACAGAAATAAGGGGTACACCTAGGTGGTAGTTTTAAACTATTTTCAATGCTTTTAAGAGATTAATGTTAACCATGAGTATGATTGGCACATATATGTGTAAATATATGAATGCATTGATTTCAGTACGAATATAATAAAGAGAATGATTTAGTTTTGTATAACTGTTTTTACAGTGGGGTTAGTATGTTCATATGCTATTTTTTTTTTCAAACTTTGTTTTTGGTCCACTCACAATTTTCGATGTTTTGCTCCCCCATGCAATATGCGTGCACAGTGATCCACCACCGGGCCGTTTTCCACCTTCCGCGCTTTCTTTTCTGATGTAGGACTTTTCTATAAAAGAATTGACTCCTTTTGTAAATTCTGCCCTAGAATTAGAATTTAACTGTTGGAATGTGTGTATATATATGTATGCTGGTAGTTGGTTGTGTATATATATGCTTGTTTGACATGTGTAAATTTTGGGGATTGATCCAGTTATACGGGAGACTTTGCCGATTTTTTGGTAGGAGTCAACCTTGTTATTTTATCGTACTTTATAGGGAAGGGCAATTAGGTCATTCGTGCCCAACACCCGCCAGGTGTCGGACACACACAGGGTCCGGCTCGGATTCCACAGTGGAATTTGGGTCGGGTCATGTCAAAAACGCTCTCTTCCTAATTGGATAACATGATGACATGTTAATGTTGTCGCATTATCCATCCAAACTATTGATAAGAGGAACATGTATTTTATGTGAATATGTGGTTTAAATACAAAGTTTAACAACATTAACACGTCGAGCTATCTAACAAGCGAACATTACTCAAAAGAACTAAATGCATGTGTTACGAGAAGTTAATTACCCCGGAATCATTAGTCTTTCCGTCTCCAACAACACCATATTTAAGAACATCGAATGTTATTTGGCTATGTCCAAAACCAATCAACTGAGATGAAGCAATGTAGAATATCAAAAGTGTAACTAGTATTTTCTTCATATTATTTACGAAACAATGAAGAAGAAACCAAAAGGATGGCAAAGTAGCTAAAGTTCTCGGGCACTAGAACATAAGGCTTTGTTAATAAGGTTCCCTAAAGATATAGCACTGACATCTTTTCCTTAAGATCTGCCATAATTCACTCTTGTTTACATTGTAAAAGTAGATTCCTCACCATCAACAATTATTGTATCTTTGTCAATATATACGTTGTAATTCAATACTGGAAATCCATAAATGAGAATTAGTTTTCACATGGTATCCTCTGGAAATCTCTTGTCTATCTCTATGAGCTCTCTCTTAATCCCAACCATCTCTACTTTTGTCTCTGTCAAGTTTTCTGAAACAAACTATTTGTTATGGGAAAGTCAGATTAAGCCATTCCTAGTTGGCCAAGATTACTGGAAATTTCTCGATGGCTCTTATCCTTGCCCATCTCCCTTTCTCACCACCACAGTTACTCCCTCTAAAGATACCCCCTCTGAATCTTCTCCGACCATCACCACCACACCCAATCCACAGTATACTCAATAGTAGCACACTAATCAAACTCTTGTTAGTCTTCTTCGTGCGACTTTCACCGAACCCGTTCTCTCTCAAGTCGTTGGCATGTCCACCTCTCGCCAGATTTGGGACTGCCTCTACCAGAACAACCAATCCTATAATAATACCAGCTCAGGCCTATTAGGCCATGCACTATCAGTCTGCCACTCAAATCCATAATGTTGGAATTATGGGCAATATGGGCCATATCTCAACCCGCTTCCCC